>NW_004949120.1:3344331-3366424 GCF_000317375.1 Microtus ochrogaster
TCCCTTGGTAGACCAGGCTGGTCTCGAACTCACAGAGATCCGCCTGCCTCTGCCTCCCGAGTGCTGGGATTAAAGGCATGCGCCACCACCGCCCGGCCCCACTGTACTTTCTTAGCTTGAGTGTGGCCTTGGAAGAGCTTGTGGTAGCTTGGTACAAATCTCAACTTGAGAAATAGAGACGCAAAAGGTTGAGTGAAGAATAAAAAGAATTCTCCTCTTGTGGCAAATTCCCCCTTGCTCCCTTTTGGCAACTTGCTGGGTAAGTGGTTTGTAAACTTTCAGGTGTAGGTAGCAGTCAAGAGGACCACGGGAAGGCAGAGATGAACTTTCTAGGTTTAGTCTCCATCTGAAGTGTCAGAGATGCCTCCAGTGTGCCGGTGCATCCTCCTCCCTGGCCTTTACTACCTGACAGAGCACACACTTGGATTTACAGTGGTTTGTTCTATGCTTAGTGATTCAGAGACTGGGATCCAAGGATGAGAACTGACCAGAACAGACATTCTCGCCCTTCTGTACCTAATTCCACGCATTTGAGGTTTGGGATACTAAGGATGATCTCACTGAATATGAGGCCCAGAGCTGAAGTGCTATCTACAGAAGAAGTGCCAGATTTGGAGACTAAAATAACAGAGGACACAATAAGAAAAACTGACATCCATAGCATGAAGCCTGGGACGGGCCAGTCATTGAAAGAAATGAAAGATTGTTGACCAAAAGATACACTGTATTTTTCCATTGTTTTTCCTTATCTGGCCTTGTATTTCCAATTAAGAAATGTCTAGAAAGGTTGAATTAGTCAAATGGATTCTATAATATAAAAGAATTAAATTTTCTCAGGGCACATCAATTATTTAGAACTAAATAGCATTATAAGATGGGTACCGTGTGTGTGTGTGTGTGTGTTTGTATGATCATGCATCTCTAATTACTATAAACTACAGAGTAAATGTGCACAATTTATTGGGCATGCCATACAAGTTTTGAGTTTTGCAACAATTCACACATTGCCAGTTGGACATAATCAACTCATCCTCAGCAAAGTTCAACAGTTCTGGCCCATGTTTTGTTTTTTTTTTTTTTTTCTTTATGTAGCGTGAGAGGTAATCAGACACATACGCGATAAGAACCCGCTTTGGAAACAAACCTCCTGACTATGATTCTTACTCTGCCGTTTACCTGTCATGTGACCTTAGCCAAGGTTCTTAAAGTCTCTGAATTGCCATTTCCACATCTGTGACAATGATGGCACCTTGCTAATGTGACCTATTTTAATAGGGAATGGAGCCTTGAAGCTCATGTTGCTGCGCCTACCACAAAGAAGTTCCATAAATGCTACCGATCACTGCTTTATTATTTTGGGACACATCAAATTTCATATGTTGGGAACATACAAACATGCAACAACAACAGCAAGAAAAACAAAGTTTTCTTTTAAATTAGTTTTCTTAAGACTTAGATGGCTCCTTTCTCCTTTTTCATTTTTTAGGTTGTATTATTATAGCCATCAATATCTTTCTATGAGAAATTCTGAGTTTCATAACTATACTGTTTTTAAAAATTTAGTTTTCTTATAGTTATTTTTTTAGTCCTTAAGAGAGATAGTGGCCTTCATCTGCACAAGTCAAAAGCAAAGAGTTCACAGCCTCCAAGATGAAGGAGCCCCTCCCTATATAACCCCAGAGGGATTACAGGGAACCCTTCTGAGTACAGAGTAAAGGACCCACTTATTCTACTCTAGAAAAATGAGGTCATTGCTCTGCCTTTAGACTAACATATCTAGGGGTTATCTATGTTCAACATTCACATCCAGATAGGAGGTGACAAAGAGCTAAATGTTCAGCAACAATAGAGATACCCATTCTCTGACCAACTTCACCCCTCAAGCCAAGGCCTCACAGGCACACTTGAATGATTTTTCTTTTATTGAATTACATACTTTATATGAGAACCAAGAATGAGAGTGCAGTCTTTTCTTCTTTTTAATATGTGTTAATATAGATATGAGCCTTTATTGGGAGAAGTAGAAACCAATGTGTACGAAACTTGGACTGTTTCCAATTGTAAATAAATTGAGTTCAGACGCTTTCTGTGTCGGTTTTTTCACCTCACATGCAGATTGTGCTGTTTGATGAGAAGAATAATTAGTCTTTTACAGGTTCGTTATGTAGTATGGTTAATCTTGACCTTCTCTTCCTTTTGGCTGGCTGGTGAGGGACCTTTCTCAGTAGGTCCAGCTGGCTAATATGGCCCTTGTATGTATAGACCTGTGTAGCACAGTCTGTACTTTCCCAACTCTACTGCAAGTCTCTTTGAGATTCCGATTTTGCATGAATCTGGGGAGTGCACATATGTCATTCATTTTTCAATTCTTTGTACAAGATCTCTAAATGGACATCCATTCTCCATTCTAGCTCCTCCAACAAAAACGGTGCGTGGTTATTTAAAGCAAAGGCTTTATAGATTAGTTGTTGGATGCGATATTCATCTCATGAATAACTAATAACATAAAATAAAGAACAATGAAAATGCAAATTATCTGCACATGTACAGTGGCAGTTAGCACCACGAATAGTCCCGAGTTCGTGCAAGGTAGGTAAAAGCCAGTTAAATTGCTCACTGCACCTAGTCCTTTGAGTTGTTGAGACAATATCAGAATTCATTCTTTTTAGGACTCATTATTGAGGCATGAAAAAGAGATTGAAATCTGGTAGAATTTCAATTCTTTCGTTAGCATTATTAATAAACAAGAATTGGCAGGAGCTAAACTGATTGGCACATACATCTGGAAAAACAGAAATAAAGTTTCAGAATTGGAGGAGGGGCTGCTGCCCGGAGGGTTTGGAGAGAAAATAGCTTGTGTGTGAGGATAGCTTCCAGTCTAGCAAAACCTTAGACAAATCTCCCTGAGCCTTTCATGCACGGGGTAGGAAGAGTGGATGTCTTTCTCTGTGAGAGACAGGCCTTGGTTCTGACAACTGTGAAAACTAGCCCACAAAGGCTCTCATCATCTAAACCGTCAAGCAGGCAAGAGCAGCATTTGTTGGATGAACTCTTAGGAGCACACTGATTGTAAAGAAAAGGCTCTTCAGAGAGAAAGGTGAAGAAGGGCTGCTGAATTTCACTTTCTTGGTAGTCTGCAACTCGAAGAAGACTCTCGGCCTTGGACTTGGTCATAGCTTGTTGTGGTTCAGGCTGGCACAGTCATCAGCAGTAAGGTATGAAAAACAGAGATATGAACTATGTAGTATATATATATTTAAATATATTAAATCCCTTTTAGCTGTCATTAACTCGTAGAAGAGGATCACTTGAAGACCGGCTGGCCTTGAACTTACTATGCAATCCATACTAACTTAATCTTCCCCCTGCCGCAGTCTTGGGAGCATTAAAAGTATAACCTGTAACAAAATTCCTTAAGCCAGAACTCCTGGATGAATTCTTTTCTTTTTGAGGTGGAGAATGACGAAACCCAAATCCCAAGAGGACAATTTAAAAGTAATAGGCCACCCAGATGGCTGACCCAGATAACAGACGGCATAACATTACTGTCACACTCTGTGGTGAGTTCTGGCAAGGAAGAGCCCCTGGGTGCCTGCCACTAACTACCAAGTAGAAGTGTGCTCCCTGCAACTGTCTCAGAGCTGTCACTGGCCAAACAGCCAAACAGAGGAAGACCCAGTCTAGACCAGACCTCTGCATTTCCTCTGAGTATCCCAGGGAAATATCCACTGCACTGTAGAACCAGTGGCTTGTGTAAAAATCCACTCCAGCACTTACAGGGCTTATGGCAGGCCTCTCCACCCAGTTGTACTCAAGGCATCTGGAACTCTTGGTGCATAATGTATCAACCCCAGCCAGCACGCTCTTTCTTTCTGTTTTAAAAGTGCATGAGAAATTTACATTGCATTCCATAATATGTCTGTGTTTTAATTTCTCAAAAATCCTTAACAACCATCCCCTGCTTAAAATGCTGAACAACCATGACTGCAAGATTTTAGAGAAAAAGTAATGTTTAGTGTGGTCCGTAAATCAACAGCACCAACATCATCTGGGAAGTTGTTAGAAATGCAGACTCTTAGACACTCACTGACTGAATCAGAGACTCTAGGGGTGGAGCCTAGTGATCTGACTTCTAACAAGCTCCCTAGGTGGTTGGGATTCCGGAAAGAGTACAAGGAACACAAGTCAAAATCTTCAGATGCATATACGTTGGGATGCCAAATACTAATAGTTAAAGCAGAGGTTCTCAAGCTCTTTTGTGTGTGTGTTGGTGTCGGTGCTGGTGCTGATGTTGGTACTGATGCTACTAGTGTTGGCGTTGGTGCTGGTGCTCATAGTGTTGGTGCTGGTGGTAGTGCTGATGTTGGTACTGTGGCGATGTTGGTGCTGATCTTGCTGTTGTTGATGCTGTTGCTGATGGTGCTGGTGCTGATGATGGTGCTGATGGTGCTGGTGTTGGTGCCAGTGATGTTATTGGCGTTGGTGCTGGTGGTATTGGCGCTGATGGTGCTGGTGTTGGTGCTTGGGGTGGTCCTGATGGTGCTGGTGCTGTGTATGGTGCTGATGGTGCTGATGGCTTTTGGCAGGGTCCTTCTATATAACCCAGGTTGGTCTAAAAGTCACTATCTTCCTGCCTCAGCCCTGTGAGTGCTGAAATTACTCGCTACTGCACCTTGTTTATGCCTTGTAGTAAAGGTCTGAGGATCCATAAGGAAAGCTGTAAGTACGCAGAGTTCATGCAATTGACCGTTTTACAAACAGTCACTGAACATTTGCTATGCATCTATTCCTCTACAGATTGTAATGCTCAAAGCTTCCATGTTCTACTGGAACAGATTGCCAGGTAGACAATAAGTAAGTATACTATGACACCAATAGCAGTACCCGCTATGGAGGGAAACACAGTAGGATATGGATATTAAGAATTTTTGAGTAGGAATTGGTAGCTTCAGTGAAATGATCAGCAAAAGCCTTTCTAAAGCCTCTTTGAATCAAAGAGTGAGTATAGTAAGAGAATAAGTTACGGGACTATTAGCACAGGAAGGGCATTTCAAGGCAAAATGCAGGCGGATAAAATTCAGACACATTTTCTTATCGAAATTTCTTGTCTTAGTTCACCTGGCTGTAGGTCTCTGTGGGCCACGCTGTATTGCCCAGGAAACCTTAGGCTGAAGGCACCTACTGCATAAGGCGTGGGTTTAATTCATTTGGTGGCTATCTTTCAGTGTGTCTGTCTAGATCAAGGTTCCAGGCCAGACTCCTGGGCCCTGAGAAAGCAACTCTCTGTTTCATCTTCACAGATAAAACTCTGGACTGCAACCTCCCTTGTTGTACTTTGTATATAACTGCAAAGCCCCTCTCATTTCTGTGTGTCTGAATGTAATTTACTTGCAAACCTTGTGCTTTAATGATAAAAAAAAAAAAAAACATGACTCCCTTTGACCATAGCTTCTAAGTATTGTAAGCGCAACCTTGTCAGTGGAAGGTAGAAATCTCTTGGATGAACAGTGTCAAGACAATAGGAATGACAGTAATGAACCTGTATTCCTGGAGAGACTCAAAGACCTCCATTCTTAGAGAGAGGTTTCTTTCTAAGTAAATGTCATTAGTTATATTGAAGCATGTACACAGAAGTCTAGTCCATTCTCATCAAAGAAGGTCACGAGCCAATGAATGTACTATTGATAAGAAACGAAGATGGAAATTGATCATTTCCGAAATTGAGAAAGAAGCAAACCCCATTTCTTTTCGTCCAGCCCATGGCCTCCTGGTTAGAGTGCTCTGTGGAAGTATTGCTCAATGGTAGTTAGTATCCACAACGGCCACCAAAGGGTTTCTCTTCTCATCCTATTGAAAATGCTAAGCAAATTGATTGAGTCAGAGTGGCAGTGATGATGGTCCATCTGGGGTTTGGCTGGCCTTTGCAGTGAGCAGCCGTTATCCCTGAGACCCATTGTGTTCTACGTTACATGGAAAGAACTGTGAATGAAGCACCATAGTCTTCAAGCGGATTGCTATTCATTTCCAGAAAACAAAAGCAAAAGCAAAAGCAAAGGGCCAGAACAGGAGCCATAACTCCTTTTTTCACCCAGGACAGAAGGATACTATTACCGGGACCTAGGGTCTGGCTCCCTCTCCTCTCTTCAGTTTTCATTCATGTGATTTTGTTCTCTCAAATTGTTTTCTCTGCCTTTTCTTTCTCTGGTTTCTCCCCGACTCCCTCATTTCCCATCCTTCAACAGTACATTATGGAGCTCGAAAGAACTAACGGTTGCCTCCTTCAAAGAAAGCCTATAACCTCCACATCCGAATGCCTTGGAACTGTGTGAATAAATGTGTTAAGAAGGAGTCGATGATTTCTAGGTAATTTTTGCAGACAGAACTGCAATCCAATTCTGGATCTTCAGTCAAGGCATCTGCAGAGATAAACATCAGAAGCAGATTTGTATTTATGGGGAAATTGTCCTTCGCCCTCAACCCGGCTTCAAATTTGAAAACTTTCCAAGCTGCAGTACGTGTAGAATTGGCTTTTAATGCTTTGAGGTGTGTGTGTCCGCGAGTGGGAACAGAGCTGATAAATGTGGATACATTCTTTCATTCATTGGGGACAGAATTTTCCACAAAGTCATTTTGCATGTAGGAAAAAAAAAAAGAACAATGATGTGCAGAATGACATAGTGTCATGAAAATGCATAAAAGGACATTTCAGAGAGATTTGAGACCAAGCAATGACTAATCAAAAAGATATTAAGTACTATCTCCAATTCTAAGTATTGATAACAAGAATATGCATTATCAGTGTTATAAGATTTTTCTTGTGTGGAGGTGGGCTTAGGTGCAAAGCTGCATGACTGTTTACTCGGGTTTATCTCAAGATGAGTCCCAGACACTGAGGTGGGAGCATCCACACAGTTGTGATACAAAGCAGCATGGAAATCTCTTCCCTTGCCCTAGTGGGTTTTGTCACACCTGTAGAAGCAGAGCATATCAATTCTTCTGGACTCCACCCTGCAGTCTTCTGGGAAGAAATTCCCACTCTCACATTCTGTATAGACTTGGTGGAGTTCATGCTGGTGCCAAATTGGACACAAGGGGGCACCGAAGTGCCACAGATTTTGCCCTGGGACCTTTCCATAAGAACAATTTCCAATAGCAGCAAAGGCCAGGAAGCCCTGGCCCTCCAGGAAGAGAGCATCTTCCCAAGAAGTTGGCAGACACATCCCCATGGTGGAATGGTTGAAATCAGAAAACATCACCCACAGCTTGTGTTTATTCCAGCTCCCATCATGATTCCACTGTCACAGTACTCCACGGTGGGGACTGAAGCACCATGTTAAATGGCCTTCTCTTTCCACTTTCCACTTCCCAACCTCTTTGTCCTTCTCTCTTTCCTTCTTTCCTATTTTTCTTAATCAATTCAATATCACATCATGCTTTTTTAGAGAAATTACAGTAAAAATCTATTTGAGAAGAATCTACATATATATATATATATATATATATATATATATATATATATATATATATATATATATTTGATAATAGATTTCTCAACAATGTGTCAAGGATTGGTATCCTGACTGCATTCTTAACAAAGAAATTATTATCTTTCAGTCCCTCTATTTGCCAAAGGAGACAATCATTTGTTGATTTATTTCCTGTGCTTTGTCTTCCTTCTTTGCCTGAACACTAAAGAACTGGCAGGGTTCTTGCCACAACCCAAAGAGCCACAGGGTAATTCATGGGGCAACAATAAAGTTATGTGCTAGTTTCTCTCATTGAAAAGGACACGGAGAATTTGACTATTGATTTCAATTTTTCTCTGTCTGGGCAGGAGAGCTTGAATTTTATTAAATGCAGTCAATTTATGGCGAAATATTCTTTTTAGTTTTCAGGATAGATTGCTGATTTACTTTAGAATGGTGGGAAATGAGTCTGTGCCTGCTGAGAGCTGAAGAGAAGCGCTTGTTTTCTTTATCGACTTCATCCATTTTTGTAATATGTTTTCCACGTATTTTTTGTTTAGCTATAAAACCTGCCTACAAAAGGTCCCGCTGCCTGTTGTACTGCCTCAGCCTCCTGGAGAACAGTCCCCAAAAGAAAAGTTTGGGATTTATAAATAGTTCTTTTGTCGGAGGAGCATTTCGTCAGTGGAAGCCTGCCCCTCACATGTGAAAAGACACAGCTATAACCCCTGGACTGTCTTGATTGGTTAGGTTCTCTTGTAGTTTGAGAGCATGAATAAAAGAAAGTTTCAGTCTGCCAGGTAGGATCTACAGCTCATTAGACGAAAAGTGTGGAGGTTCATGGGTACTGTCATTTATGCAAAATATATTAGCCTTCAAAAATAATCCTCTGGCCTGGACTTCTTTATTTTGTACCAGAGGATTAAAAATATCTTCTTTGAAAACAAAATTATGGTAATACTTCTTTGATGGAAAAAGTCTTTATTTATTTAAAGGTGTGTTTTTAAAGGTCGTCCAGTCACAAAGGGGGATACGGCATCTGCGATGCCAAGTGGGAAGAGAATTGTGCACGCTCTTCATAAAATGTGTGTGCGCGTGCGTATGGAATGGACATATTTTGGAATGAAAGAGATGAGTCATTTTCTAGGATATGGGATGATAGGTGACATAAACAGTTGGCCTGTTTATTTTATAACATGGTTTATAGGGAAAGGGCACTGGATATTTTTGTAACCGTGATGCGTTTGGGTGCTTGAGACTAAATATGTTACATTCTAGGGTGTGTTGGAATTAAATCATTTGACTGTTGGAGCTTTTCCAAGTGGTATATAATTCCACTGGAAATAACCATTCCCGATCTACAGAGAACGCCAGAGTGACTGGAAAGATAAAAAGGAAATGTTGCTACAATATGCATTGAGGGTAGCATCCCTCCAGTTGGGAGAAAATAGATCCAAGATCCACAGCACTTTGGATTTCCTGGATGATCAGGTAGAAAGATTGACAAGTTCTAAAGAACTCTTAAAAGTAGTATGGAGACCGACACTGGAAATACTGTATGTAAATCTTGTAGCAAACTTTTATTAACTTAATGCTAGCTGGTGTGTGTGTGTGTCCGTGTGTGCGCACACACACACACACACACACACACACACATGCGCCCTTACGTGGAAAGAATTAAAAAGCACACACATCTCTGCCCCTTTATCTTTTACAAGAGAACTGGCATGTTGTAAGTTAGTTCATATTCATAGGAGGTCAGTTAATTTTCTTCAGCTTTTAGTCATGCATAGAAGACAGCTAAAGATAGCAGATCTAAACCCTTTCTTCTCCTGCGTGTGCCTAAAGGTACTGATGCTGGGCTTTGAGAATAAATTTGAATATTAGTGGAAGTAAGATTTCTAGGCCAGTGTGATGGAAGTTAAACAGGTCCTTTTGTTTTGCACAGGGCTGAGTGGGAAGGACGTTCTCTTTAAATAAGGATGGAAGCTAAGATGCTTTTCTAGGACCCTTTCCAAATCTAATAATTTTGGCATTTAAAAAAGGACAGTTTTTGCATCATTCCAGCCATCACCATCTCCACACCGCACATGGGTACCCATTCCCAGTGGCTGACGGTTGCATTTGTCTGGGGCAGAGGCTTTGACAGGCGTTGGCTGTAGTTTTCCCGGCCATGCATTTGCTGGACACCGGCTAAGGGCAGCACTTGTCGCTGAGGCTTGGGTGGCAGAACAGAAAACAGAGACTGCCATATGAAGACGATAAGCTTACAATAAAAACCTTGGACCATTTTTCCATTTTGGAATTGTTTTACAAAAGAAAAGAAGGAAGCAAAGTAAAGTGGTGATAACCCTATATCCCTTGAACGATGCTTTTCCACTTCCGTCACTTGTATCTCGTCATGAGGTACAATTTGCTCATCTCTAGTATGACTCTTGTTTATAGTCACACGTGGTTAGGTGTTTCCTTGCAATGAGCTTCCTTTTCTATGCACTAAAAAACATATGCTTTCCTAATTTTGTTGTGTTGTTATTTTGGAAAAATCACATGTTTTAATAAAATGTTAACTATATTAATTTTTTCTCACTTAATTTAATTTTCCCCACACAGCTTGTGGTCAGTTTTATTTTCAGTTCATGCTTGCTTTCTTTTGTGGTCCCTTTCTCATCTAAACTGATTGCAAACCCAAGCGAAGAATTATCTGTGGAGTGACTTTTGGTTAATGGCTGTGTGACCTTGTATGTTTTCTTCCAGTGTCAGACACGTTTAGATGTAAAAAGTTCCCTTCCAGAGTCTCTACCGCTCAAATTGCTCAGACTCACTTCCAGTCCTTTATTATAAAAGCTTTTATATCTATTTACAATTTTTCAGGAGAATTCTCTTAGATGGAGGAATATTGAACTTTCTTTCCCCAATATGCAAATTTAAATAGGAGATATATAATTGGCTGAACTTTTCTCTCTCATTCAGATGTCTTGGTATTCTGTTGGCTTTGTGTGTGTGTGTGTGTATGTGTGTGTGTGTGTGTGTTTGTGTGTGTGTCTGTAGACTTGTGCTATAAAGTTTCAGTAGCAAGTAGAATTGGATAGGATCAACTTCTCAACTTCAGGGGAAGTATGGATTTGGCAGGTAACCCAAGAGTTTGCCTGTGTGTGTGTGTGTGTGTGTGTGTGTGTGTGTGTGGTGTGTCTGTGTGTGTGTGTGTGTGTGTGTGTGTGAGCACACATGCTTGTGTTGCCTCAGTCAGAGAGCCCCTCAGTTAACCTCCCAAGTACAGGTGCACAGGGATTGAGTCAGGGGTATCACATGGCAATGGCCTATACTCAAACATCCCAGTGACTAGAAGCAGGAAGGCTGGCCAGGGTCTTCGTTTGTGGTCGCACAGTAAGTCTCTGACTCTTCTGTGCTCTGTGGAAAAAGACACTCTGCATATGTCACCTCAAGAAACACTTCTCCACATCCCCTGCAAAGCACTGTTGTGTAGTATTCCTGGGACCATCCCGGCCTTTCGGCAGGGTGATGGGAGGAAAGCAGTCCTCAACAGAGAAGTTGGGATAGCAAAGGTGACTTGAGACGGCACTATAATGGTGTGATTAAAATTCATTTCTGATATGGTCAGCCATCTCTAATTTCAGAAATTGATTTTTGTCTGCCAGAATCAGCAGCGTCTTTCTGTCTGCTCTCCGTGGTCCCATGAGCACCTTCTCTTTGAAAGGCATTTTCTCTCTCAACGCTGGGAGTGACACCTGAGTGTGGGCGTGACACTCCAAATCCTAGCTGCTGGTCTCCCTGCAACCATCCCAGAGTCCTCCTTGTTTCCCGTTTTTACTGTTCAGGCCTTGCGCTGAACATTATTGTCCCAGCAGACCTCTTATCCAAGGACTGTTGGTCACAGCCCACGAGCTGCCTTCTCTCTCATTCTGCGGATGCATCATTATTCACAACATTTGATGTCCATAAAAACACATTAAAACTATTTCCTTGAGCAAAAATAATCAGCTCTCTGCTGTACATATCATTTGTATACTCAAATTGTAAAATGTAAATTGATATATAAGAAAATGGCCCATTAACTTTTTCATTAATGACAATACTACATTCTGTGTACCGGCAGTGGGAGGATCCTGCCTTCACTTTAGCAACCTGAAGGGTAAATGGGTCCTCCTCCTTCTTCCTGTTTAATTTCATAAAGATGATGGATGTCATCAAGCAGAGATTCTCTTCGGGATCTTATTTGTCTTAAAATATGGACCGTTTGATTCATCACAAAGATGAAACCACCCTGGTATACAGGATGGCTCCTATTTTTTTAAAGAAGGAGAAAAAGAATTATTTACTATTGGGCTATGCCTGGAGGACAAGTCTGCAGCGTGCCTCTATGTAATTGTTTTCAAATGTTTCTTATATTCCCAATACTTAATTATATGCTTCTATATTATACTTAAAAGATGAAGAAAATCAGAAAATATTTTAACTGGCTATTTTATGTTAGATCACATGTCAGGACAAATTCTCAGTTTTAAAATACTGAATAAAACTTTTTGTTGGGAGATATGGACACTTTTATTAAATCTCATTTGGGTTTACTTTGATTACTTTTTTGTGAGAGTTTAATGCATGTTGTTTATGCAAGTGAAGATTGAATGGATCACCTGTCCCCATTCAGCTATTAATAGTAGCTTTGTTCTTGTAGGGCACAGGATTTGACTCCTATAGTGCCTACAAGGCCAGTTGCCAGCTTGTAGCATTTGATAAAAACATAGATTAATAATTTGTCCATTACAGATACATCATGCACTAAGAGATAAAGAATATCTGATATTAACTGAGAAAATCTGCCTTCAGTAAATTGCATAGAAAAATTACACAGTACATTTAAATTACCATTTGCTTAGCAACATGCCCTTGTAGCCATTCCAGTGGGGCTATAAAATGATCGATTTACTTTAATTTTCTACTGAATCCTAAAAAAATAAAAAAATAAAACAAATGGCTCTCAGTAACCTATCCCTTCATCACACCGTGCTGATTCACTCTCTGTATTAAATTTACTGGCGAGAAGCAAGACGTTAACAAAAAGTAACAGATAATGTGAACATTTCATGCATAATCTGTAATATGAGATATGTATTAATAGGGAAATTATGATGCATTCAATTATTCTGAAATGCCTTCCAGAGATGTTTTGATTTGGCTGCGCTCGGATAGGAGCAGCGCAGCAGGGAGCATCTCAAGTGATGAATAACCTAATCTCCTAATCTCAAAATGGGCACTATTCACAGCTAGCCCCAGAGAGGCTAGTGGGAGAAACCGCTCTCTGCAGGCACGGCCACTTCGATGAATCTAGAAAAAAAAAATAACGATCTCACAACAACAACAACAACAACAACAACAACAACAAAATAGTCAGCAGCCCTGCCTGCCACCTTGCCACCTAGCTTTTTCAAAATTAAGAAAGAAAACACACATTTCTAATGCGTGCTCTTTCGTCCCTTGTGGTTGCACAAGTCTCTACTCTGAGTGGCACCTCTCCACTCTCCACTGCAAAACTTAGAAGACAAAAGGCTATAAAAACAATGGCACTCACATTAGTGCTGTTAGGGCTTGGGTGTTTATGAGACATTATGCATGCACAAGAACCCTTACTAATTTGCCACGTTTCATGCACACCTGGGATGATCTTTTCCACTTATACATTTGTTCCTTCCCCCCCCCTTTATTTCTGAAGAAAGCCCATCACAAGAAACTGTTCATTTTCTCTCGTAAGCCCCAGGTTCTATAGGCTTCCTGGGTGTAATTAGGCGACTGTGTTTACTTCCTCGTGTGGGGAACAATAGTCTGACTCCTTGGAGAGGTCAAGCGGCATTTATTTTATTGTGTACAGAGCCGGTGTCGTGAAGGAGGTGTCATGATATTAGATGGACATTCCTTTGGTATTTCCATGAATACTCCTCCCCCCAGTTTCAGGGGCTAGGTTATATATTATTATTTTTTTTTTACTCTCTGATTTACTTCTTTCTTGGGATCGTTGCCACAAAACTATTAGGCAATACCCTGCTGCAAGGAAAATAAGTCCCGAGAAAAATATGCTATGCATGTATGCCTCCCCCTCCCTCAAATTACTTGATTGCAGCAGGCTCACTTTTTGATTAATGCAATTTTGCATAAGGTAATATTACACGAGTGTATTACTTTTCAGTAATTATTCAGTGGAGTTAATATGGCAGACTTCTTGAAGAAAAATTAGAACCATGGCGTCTCATTTCTCTAAATCCCCAGCACTGTTCAGTGGGGTAACAATAATAATTATGTATAAATAAATAAATTTCTTTTATCAATGTTCACTTGGGTTGGAAACAACGGGCAGCTCCTTCCCCAACCGGAGCACCGGTGGCTGTACTTTTTAATTAGCAGTGTTCCGAGGGGCAGAGATGGTTTCGCGTGCAGTTTTGTTATGCTGCAGTTTGGGAGAGTGACACGGTGGTTTCTATAGCAAGAATCTTTGCAGTTTAATCATCATGCGAAATTCCGTGTGCTCATTGGCATTCTCTCTCCCTGGCACCTTTGGGTTGGAGCCTACGACGAAGGAGCAAATGTAGGCTTCTTCTCTTCCTGAAGCAGCCTGCTGTCCTTTAGGTCTGGTTTCACGTGAGCATCATTTTCAACCCGGCAAGACGCTGTTCTGTTTAACTAGCCCTTGCCCACAGAGGTCCCACGCCTGCTATTACGTTGCCTTGCCATGGTACATGCTTCACAGTGCATTTTTTCTCGCTAATCATGCTTTAGCAAACAAGGAAGGAGAGGGCCCCCCGTTTTATGAAACTTTCTGATGAGTGATGTTCAGTTTATTTCAGTCTTTAGTGTACTAGAATGTACAATTGCTCTGAAGATAAATAAAAGATTCAGCCGAGAGCCACTGGAGAGCAGCGCAGCATGTCTCTGGCATGGCTTGAGACTTATCTGATTTGGATTTGTATACCTCATGGGGAATAGCAAAATATTGGAACAGACGGCTTGATATTTCCGAAGAATATAGTGGGCTTTATTAGCACCAGTTTCGCTCCCTGACTGACGGCTTTTTCAAATTTTTTATCTTATTAATCCGTGCTACTGTATGTAAATGTTATTCCTCTCTGCATAAGGGAGGCAACCAGCGATTTGTAATAAATGCTTATGAGTGCCTGAGGCCGCACTTAAACTTTAAAACATCTATTATTAAGTTGCAAAAAAACACTGTAATGGCCAATAGTGACCTCATAGGAATTTTAAACTGTGGTCTGCTCTTCTGCATTAAAAACAACAGGAAAAAAAATTGCCTCAAGTTAGAATTATGAGCAATGCTATTTTAACAGCTGCATTTTGATTATTAAAGTGTGTTTTACAACTGAATTACAATGCTTTTATGGACTATAGGTATAGGATTTAAAAAGGTCATTAAACCTAGTCGGGTTTTGTCACAGTGGGCGTCATTGTATACAATGGACGCTACACCATCTATTTCATGTCAGCACACTTAGGATTGCAAATAGGGTGCAAGAGCATTTCAGCGTGCTTAACCATGTAGACAACTGCAGACCTCTCAAGGACGGTGACAGTTTGCAGTTGGAGATGACTACTTTCATTATTATTTTATTAATTTGACAAGAAGCCCTACAGATTTTCTGTGTACCACTGATCCATTTGTCCCAGAAATAATTAAAAATGCCAGCCTGGAGCAACAGACAACAGATACACTTCTGGCAAATTAATGTTCAAAAATACATTTGCTTGTACTGTAACCAACTCTTTAGTGCTGTGATGCGGCTACGTTTTCTCCCTCTGATCCTATGTGGGCTTGTTGACAATAGAGAGTCCCCTCATGTGGAGATTTTCCAATTGCAGGACCTTTACGCTCATTGATCCCTTATGCCATGGACTGGGTTACTGTATGTAATGTTTACATCTCTGCATACAGAAATCCAGGGTGGAATTGCAGAGATTTCTCAGGACTGCCCCCACAAAGCTCAGCAAGGCAGTGAATGTAAACTTCAGTTTGCCTTGACTGGGTCCTGCCTGTGAAGCTGCATCCCTGTCAGTCTTTAATGTTCTTTTCATTAATTTGGCACCGTTTCATGCCTATGTTGAACTGGAGTCTGTGCCGTTGGTGGCACTGGTTTCCGGGTGCCTGATTGTTGCTGAGGACATCGGGATGAAGATGGGATAAGGGGTCCCGATTCCTCCAAATATTTGACAAAATGTCACAAAGGATGGCATTTGCATGTAGTAGCCTGGGTAGGACACAATGATTAGTGAGCAGTGTGTCGCTGGCTCCACGTATCTAGCTCAGACGGTCCGGCTCTTCTGCATGGCTTTGAATATTGTATATGTACTTTGAACATATTTGTGACGAGGGAGGCTGTCATTCTGTTGAAAATGTAGCTGCAGAAGTGACAATGCCAGTTTATTTTTTTAAAGGACATCTCCTAAATAATTATTATCATGCTAATAACATTTGTATTCTTTTGTGTATAATTAAGATCTGCCTGTCTAAGCATGAAATAGGGTTGAAATCGTGAATGGGGACGCTATCCTTAACCTATTTAGTAAATCAGCTTTAATTTGGTTTTCTTTAGGTTGAATCATAACAATAGACTGTTGTATCAAAAAAATCCACAGTTTCTGGCTGTAAACAGTGCTAGAAATATTTAATACTTAGCAATGCTTTCCATGAAATTAAAGAGACCCTCCCCCCATGAACACTGTGTTGAATAAAAAAATAATAATTCAGCCACCATGGATGTCTCTTATTTTATAAAGTCAGCCTTAACTCTTTGTTTCTCAGAGTGACAGATGCTGCCGTTGATTTTATCCTGACCTCCTTAGCTTTGACATGTGATCTTTTCTTCGTTTCCTTTTATGTAATAAAAATTAGTTTGCAATTCACAGTTCACCTGCGTTCAAGAGAATTTGAGGCAGCAAACAGGCTAAAACACAGTGAAGAAAGCAAGCCATTTCCGTTTAAAGCATATGAGGTTATGTAATTTCATGATCACAAAACTGCTTTGGGATACACCTTGCTGTTGTGCTCCCTTAGAAATAGTCGTATCTGTTATTGGTGCTGGTTTTTTTTCTTTTCCTCTTGTAATTTCATGGCTAATACGTAGGCAGGCAATCATGCTAAAAGAAATGATCTTAGGTGTTTGGCAAGGGGTATTTATTTTCAAGGTACTCATGGCTTCTTTAACCTAGCCCATCTCGTCCTCACCCTGGCTGTAACCATTTGCATGCTATGATTTATAAGATGATTGGAAAACACCCCCATTATCAATTATGAGGGAGCACAGGCTGCTCAGGAGCCCATCAGGCAGCATCCTTGGCAAGAGGCCCCCCCGAGGGGGTGGGGCGGCAGAGAGGGGAAGAAGAGAAACCGGGCAACAGGAGGAAAGTGGGAGTGTGAAGTTTTCCTTGATGTCTGTGCTTTTGTTTTCCTGCCAAGGCCCTCTTGCCTGGCTTCCCACGGCTTTCCTGAGCTTGTGCCCAGGGCAGGTCTCTGCCATTTGATTCTCTCCTTCCGTACTTTTGGTGCTCACACTGTTTTTCTTTGAATCCGTATTTGTTTTTCAGTTGTCAGCAAAGACACTCTGAGTATCTATGCATTGTGTGCCCTGTACTGGAGGTCTGGCATTGTGCAACCCCCTGGGAGGAGCAGAAAGCAAGCCAAGGAAGGACCGATTCTTGACTATTACCTTAAGCAAAGCAAATTCACCTGAAAGAATCAATTAAAAATAAATATGAAAATATATAATAAACAGCAAGTAAATGAAATCATGTTTATGAAATTGTTGGCTCCGTGGTATCTGGCATGTCATAATTGACTTAATAAATGATACTGTGTAATAATTAATTGTTGTTGATGATGATGATGATGAAACATGGATGTCCGCCAGGCCTTTAGCAGTGCTCAGCAACAGATTAGGCTAGAATAAGTTTCTCAACTGTTTGGGAACCACTTGGCAATTGACTAGGTTTCCTGCTGACTACTGTAGAAGCCTCATGGTGCAACTTCCTCTCAAGTTCCTTCTCCACCTAACTCTGGTTCTTTGTTTCATATTAAAGTATTAATCCACTGCCCAATTTTCTGTTTCCTATTGTTTTTCTACTTCCCCCTCGCTGGAATGTAGGCATCCTGTGGACAGGGTTCTGCGATTTATGTTCTGATAAATCCCAAGCTCATTAAGACTGTGTGGCTCTAAGCTTGACTAAATAGTTTATACATATATTTGAACTTTGACTGGGTGGCTCAGCCCTTGTCTGCCTTGCCGGTCCTGCCTTCATCTCTTGTCTCCTGACATGTATGTCCCCATTAGGAAAGGGAGGAGGATTGCCAGAGACAGCTGGTGGTCTGTGAACGCTGTTGCTGCAACACATGGAAAACCCAGTGAGGACCTCTGCTGTCTGCACACCGAGTCCATGTCTCTGAGAGAGAAATCTCTCAGCGCTGCACAGTGGACAAGAGAAGAGGCTTGGGGTCAGATTAAGCAGGGTGTGAGCACTTCACTGAGCTCCAGGCAGACTGACAGTCCATCCATATTTTAGTTTGTAGAACTGAGGTCCTGAAGCTATCTCTATTGTAGTTGTGAGGAATTTGCTAGGATGCTGTCTGAACCCTGGACAAACAATAAATGCTACCCAGTGAATCAGTACCTCTAACTCTTGTTTTGGGCCTATGGGTATTGTTATTTATCTTGGAAATAACGTGATGATGTATAAAATATCATCTGAAAATTTGCACACCGAGTTCGCACCTTTCTCTTCCTTTATTTACCCAATGACTTTTTTAGTTTAATCTCCCCATTCCCTCTGGTATTGAATTATTTAAAGGCTTGTTTTACCATTATTGTATGTGCACGTGTGTATGGTGTGTAGGTGTTCAAATGAGTGTGCGGGGACAGCTCTGCGGAGTCGGCTATTTCCACCTTTACGTGGGTTCTGGGGGTCAAACTCAGGATTTCAGGATTGTGCTACACAATTCTCTACTCGTGAGCTAAACACCCTCTGGGTTCCAAACTATCATTAAAAGGTATCTGGAAAAAAATTAGAACTTAAGAACCCGATTTAGGAAATATACAGAGAATAAAAACAAAATTGCTATTTTAAAAAAAAAAACAAAATAAAACATTTTCCCCCACAATTCATTACTATTGAAGTGAGGAAAAACTCTGTGATTTGGATGAAGGCTAATAGAGTCAGGGAGAGGGAAATCTATTCAAAAATGTTCGTTATCTTTTATTTGTAATGTCTATACATTTGAATACATAGGTAGGTGTTTCAAAATATAATCTAGGTTTTTCCCTGTTATATGTATTTCCTTATATATTTATTTTAAACTATATTTATAGCTTCATAGCCCTTCATATATATACAGTGAATATTTCCAAGTTGAGGATAACATTCAGGAAAATATCATAACATAGATGGACAATATTTTGAGAAATGAAGGTGATGTGGCAAAGTTATATTTGACATATAACATTATAGTATAGTATAACAAAATGAAGATGCTATAGAATTAAATAGACAAGATATAACAGAATTAAAGTATAGAAATTGAACATCATATAAATACCTAATTAAAGGTATTTAATTTTGTAATAACTGATATAAAAATAGGTAACTAATGTGCAAAAATTTGTCCCAATTATTAAATTTAATTTAAATGTCTGCTTTTACAGAACATGAGCATATACTTATGATCAATTATAAAAATTAAAAATTAAATCTAAAAATTGAGCCTATAAGAGCTATCTCTATGAAATTTATGTTATCATTTATAGACAGAAGTTTAGGAAAAGTCATTCTAGTATTGAAAGCAAAGAGGAGATAGAGGAAAAATCAAATGTATTTGATGACATGATAATTGAACTTTGGTATTATTTCACAACAACTCCACATTTATTTCATATGCCTGCACATTTATTTCGGGAGCATAGTGCTTGCCTAGCATGAATGAGGCCCAAGATTCAATCTATAGCCCTTAAAAAGGATTGAATTCCAGATAAATATTTCCAAAATTTATGAAATATAAAATGCTATTTCTTATCATGCTCATTAAATGAGATGATAGGCTTAGGTTTTCCTGGAGGGTCTATGTCTAGCCAGCCATGAATTCTTTGGCCCAGTTAATGATACCAGGCATGGGTTCCATCTTGTGGATCAGACATTAAATCAAATCAAAAAATGTTTGGTCATTCCCATGACACTCATGCCACTAATGCCAGCAGTTATCTCTCAGCGCCTATGAGAACCTTGTGTTTGCAGTAGATTGTGAGGAACACAGGGGCCCAAATCAGGTCAGCATGATGACAGGAAGAGACTGTGGAGTGTTCAGCTCTGAATGAGTCGTCTATAGCATATGCTGAAGCTTTGAAATCATAGCACAAAGAGGGGGCTTCCAAGATTATAATAGCCAGTGGCAGGAGATATATGTAGCAAAATAATATTTGCTAGACATGACAGTGTAATTACACACTTGACCTCACAGCAGCTGTGACTGCATGAACCAAGCCCACATAAAAACAAACTGACAAAACCCTGGCCATGATGGGGAGGGGGGTCATACCCCACCTCAGCAGCTATGGGCAGTCGATGGCTACTGGAAGAGGGAAAGGATTTTCTTAAGGGATGTGGGTCCTCAGAGCCTCCATGGAGTGATCCTATACCTACAGTCATTCAAGCTGCACTAAATTGACTCAATTGCTAGAGAGGGAGGGTGGAGAAGGAGGAAGGGAGGAGCACACTCAGATTTGGAAGGAAAAGGGCATGGGAGATAGAGAGATAGGGAGAAATGGAAAGGAAGGCATGGGAGGTAGATTTGATCCAAAAGCATCATGTACAGGTAGGAATGGCAAATCAAATGCAGGGAAAGATAAAGTGCTAACAGAAAGACAGGGCTCTTAAGGAACAATGAGGAGAACAGAACGTGTGTGTCCATAAACTCAGTGCTTCCTTCATCTTCCTAAATACCCTTGAAATAGAACACCGGGAGGAAAGTAAAAGCCCCATGGTATTTGTCTGCTTTAACAGAGTCCACACTTGTTGATGTTTGCAGGGGCTTCACATGAAACTGACTTGCACAGACGCCACGTTGGGCAGGGCATTTAAGTACAAGAGACAGATTCTGTGTCACACACCCTGTGACACCTCAGCACGACTTCACTTCTTGTTTGTAGATATACACCCGTGGAGAGACAAAGTTCCTTGTGTGCAAGGAAAGTTAATGGGGAGGTGTCAGGAACCGACTGGGCAGTCTCAGGGCTTCAGGATAACCAGGGCCACTAGCAAAACTTGGAATCCAGCCATGTGGCTGAAGGAGCTGTACTTACCTGAGAAGAACTCCATGTGTACACTAACTGCCCTGGGCCACACCTGGTGCCTCCATACTAGACAGCTATTCGGAAGACTCCAAGTCACACGGACACACAAGTACAAACAGACAAGTTGTCTCTCCAGAGGAACCTTCCTGAAGAGGAAAGAGTCTCACTTGCTCCAGACTCCATCACCACATACAAACACTAGGACACAGAGGCAATTGGGGCCTTTGGTTCATTTGTCTTTGGTTTTGCTTTTTAAAGCAAACCAAAGAGCAGAAATGCAGGAAATCGGGACATGATCAGGTGGCAGAAAGAATGAAAAGTGAGCTGAGGGAACTTGGGGTGGGGGGTGGGGAGTGGAAGAAAAATAAGGCAGTACAGAAACGCATGCACGTGTTTGGCCCACAAGGCGAGAGAGAGTACTGGGGAGGCCACTGCCAGCAGCACAGAGCGGAGGGGGAAAAAGGCAGGCAAAGGAAATGAACTAGGAAGAAAGGTAATGAGCTCCAGTAGGAGGGGCAGGGGGCCCCATATGCTTATTTGAATTCCTTATGGAAGAAAACCTGGTACTAATGCAGTGATTAATTAAGGATACAATTTGACTAAATTTGCTTCAAAGGAAACACATAAATCTATACATTGAAGGGGGCACACATCCCAGACACCTTGGCCCATTTAAGCAAAACTGAACACATTCTCACAAAACTACAGGCTTAAAACAGAAAAACAAAAGTTGTGAATACATTTATATTGGATTAAAAATCAGGTTGGTAGCAAACTCCCCACAGCAATATTCAGTTCCCAAGAATAACAGAACTGAATCTATAGAACACCTACAAAAATATGTCTGAAGGAGGAAGACAATCAAAGAGCTATTTCAAACATGAGGCGTGGTTTTTTAGTAAGCACTTTTGGAGAAAGCAACTAGAGAACGAACGTTAACAAAATAAGAAAGAACTTGGGAGACCTCAACCAGGGCACCAACACCCATGTGCCTATCAAAACTGTGACTGCAGCCAGAGGGGAAGTGGCAGCAAAGACAAGGTCTGTTCCTGGTAGACGCTCTCAAACCTCACCAGACACACACATTAGCCTTGAAAAGAGGGGTCTGAAATTAGTATGGCCACACCTGCTTACTAAAAAACCACGCCTCATGTTTGAAATAGCTCTTTGATTGTCTTATGGGATAAAACCGGACTTACATAGCAGACAATGAGGACTACTGAGAACTCAAGAGCAATGGCAATGGGTTTTTGATCCTACTGCACATACTGGCTT
>NW_004949120.1:3366663-3383521 GCF_000317375.1 Microtus ochrogaster
AAAAACAGGTCATGATTCCTAACAAAAAAATTAATGAAAATAAAGCAAGAATTATGGTGGTTATTTAATGAAAAAAAAAAAGGGGGGGGGTCTGGGTGAGGATGGAGATTTTCAGTCTGCCTTATCTTTTCTCTCTCTCTCTCTCTCTCTCTCTCTCTCTCTCTCTCTCTCTCTCTCTCTCTGTTTTTCTCTTTCTTTCCTGCCAAGAATGTTCTTGTAAAAATATTCTACAAAAAATTATGAGAAAAAATAAAGTGGACATTAAAAGCAGTATGATGTTTACAAATTGATGACTATAATCTGTGATAAATTTACCTGCAATCTCTTGGTATTACAAAAAATAAATATAGAAAAACAGAGAGAGCTGTGAATATAGCAGAGGGATAGAAAACTTGCTTCCCACATATAATGTCCCGGATTTGATGGTCAGCTCTTGTGTGTGTGTGTGTCTGTTTGTGTGTGTGTGCATGTGTGTGTGTTTGTATCTGTGTGTCTGTTTGTGTGTGTGTGCGTGTGTGTGTGTGTCTGTCTGTGTGTCTGTTTGTGTGTGTCTGTGTGTGTATGTGTGCGTGTTTCTGTGTGTCTGTTTGTGTGTGTGTGGACAGTGGAGGTCAGAAGTCAGCCTTGCTGTCCTACCTCAGATGTCATACAGTCTCTATTTTTTGTAAACACTTTCTCTCAAAGGCCTGGACTTCACTACATGGGTTCTGCTGGCTGACCAGTGAGTTCCAAATGTCCTGCTGTTTCCATGTCCTCTGCACTTGGGTCTGCAATCATGTGCTCACTCCTGGTTTTTTAATGCTTTTTATGGAATTCAAATTCCCGGCTTTGTGCTTTCAAGGCATGCACTCTACCAATTCAGTTAGATTCCCATAAATTTAATGATGTATTTTTCATTGCTCAAAATAAAAAGTTATCGGTATAAATATCCCCAAATTAGAGACAATAATTAAATTTGTTTCTAAACCCCATTCTAAAATATTTAGAATGATAAATGTATAAAAAGACCTGATGACCAAAAATGCTTAGTAGTACCTGCAACAAAATCTTTTTTCTAAGAATCATGAACCTTAAACCTGTTCATGCTTTATGCAATCAAATGAAACACATCTGCACAGATATATAAACACGCAAAACATCCTCCTTATCACAAAGCAAGAAAACTAAAATTATGGGCAAAATCAGAAAAGAAAATTTGCTACCTACTAGAGAACAATGTCTTAACTTGAGAGCTGAAGAGGAACTGTAAACCAAATTTCAGAATACATTTAAGAAAAACTAGATTTCTTACTATCTGGTGAAAATGTTCAATCCCAGCCCTCAGCTTTACCCTCTTATATGAACAAAGAAGTACCTGATGCCAGGCATAGACAGCAAAATAAAAGGGAATAAGAGAAAAAAAATAATGAATTCGAAAACTAGATAAGAAACCAAAAGTCCAGTCTTTGAGCCTCTACCTGAGATTTTCAAGATAAAACTGGATACAGTGTGAAAATAAGAGGAGTAAAATAAAATCTGACACAAGGGGAATGTCAGGACCCTCCCTGACTGCTGCGTGATGCACAAAATTATTTTAAGAAACACAGGTGAAATATTTTACTGTACTTGACTGTAAAAGAATGGTGAAATGTCTTGAAGGAACGGTCTGTGGAACAAACCCAGAACAAGCCAGATTACCTGTGCGCTGCTCTTTCCCCAGAATAAAACAAGCTCTGATGCCTTCACGGGGGAATTGCCAACAAACTTCTTTAACAAGTAAACAATTCTACCGTGGCATAATGTAGTAATAGGAGCGGTGAGGCTGTGTCTCCAGCACCCCGGCCGCCTCCGGCTAGCTTTACCGGAAATAATTACACGGACACTGTATTCTTTTAAACACAGCTTGGCCCATTTCTATCTAGCCTCTTCTCGGCTAACTCTCGTACCTGGACTAGCCCATTTCCAATCAGGTGTGTAGCACCTCAAGGTGAGCCTACAGGGAAGATTCTAGCCTACGTCCATCCTGGGTCGGAGCTTCATCGTGTGTGTCTGCCTGGGAGCAGAGAGCATGCCGTCTCTGCTCCAGAGAGCAGAGCTGTCGAGTCTGAGCTCACTTCCTCTTCCTACCAGCATTCTGTTCTGTTTACTCCACCCACCTATGTTCTAACCTATGAGGGCCAGCCAAGCAGTTTATTTTTTTAACCAATGACCTTCCTCCATCAGCATAAACTAAATTTAAGAACATAGGTCAAAGGAAAATTCTGGAATATCTTTTAAAATGAACCACAAAAACAACAGCAATGGCTTTGGCATGAAAAGAAAATCCTGTGCTTGTAGGTCTTAACTTCCGATGCCCAGACACCCAGGCCATAGACTGATAGAATGTTTGATTTTGCCTTGTTTCTGAGACAGGGTCTCATTGTGTAACTTAGGGCCACCTCTAATTCGTGGCAGTCCTCCTGACTTGGCCTGACATGTACAGAGATTCAGGCATGTACAGCTTCCCCCATTTTCCAAGTCTGCTCTCAGAAGATATGGATAGTTGTTGGGAGTGAATCATTATTTGTTTATCTTGTTATGTTGTTTTTCTTTTTTCAAGCTCCCTATTAATCATAAAAGCAGTCCAATTGGATAATTATTATTATAGACCAAGAACTCACTGGTTACTTCTAAAATTTAAATAAATATTTGGATCTGGCTCCAGTATTATATTCAAAGAAAATCATATCGCCAAACGGTTCCACATAATGCTATGTAATATCAAGAGAAGAAAAATTATGCAATTTACTTTCACAGATGCTTAAAAGGTATGTTTTTCATTTTAATATTCATTTTGAATTTTATAATGTTAAAAATATTCAGTATCACACACAACAAAGTCCATCAACTTTTTATATATGACTTTTAGTGTTGGAAAGAAGCAAAGGAGATCCACTATCATAGTTTATTATAGCTAGGTGAACTAGCCCATGCAATTAGAGGGATGAAAAAGGACAATGTAAAAATAGGAAATTTGTTTTAACTTTACAATGATAAAACAATTTATTTTAACAAAGAAAATACATGGAGATTATTGCAATAGTAAAAAATCAGGGAATAAAATTAATATGCAGATATGAAAACATTTTACATTAATAAGTCACAAAAGGAATACTGAGAGAAAAAACATTTGCTTTAACTTTTTTAAAAAAGGTAAAATTTATAGATGAGTTTACAAGAAATATGAAACTTAGGTGAAAAAAAAATTAAATATTTTTGAAGACCACAAAAATGATGAGAAAATGAAAAGGCTTAGCACATTCTTGGATAGAAAGACTCAACGTCATTAACATGCTAATCCTCCCTGAGTTTATTTATACATTCAACATGATCCTGGTAAAAATACCATGTCTTTATCCACCATCACGCTAGACAAGTTAGTTGTATAATTCACATGAAGATTAACCAGAGTAGTCGGGAAATTTCTCAAAAAGAAGACCAATAAATATAGGCAAGGTGGATATGATTATAGAAAAATGAATATGAAATGTCATAATTTGAAATATATGTATATATGCATATGTATGGGGTGTGTGTGTCCTCTGTATATGACAGTTGTTCTTTGGCTGTTTAAGTTACTGGAAATGGTGTCAACATGTGAGAATTTCTGGACACCCATATAGTCTTGGCAGAGTGGGAAGAGGACCTTTCATTATGATTTTCCATTTTTTAAGGTTTAAATCAAGCAATTAACTTAATATATTCCATTATATGTGAATAGTAGAAATGAAAGCCTCTAAGTGTGTGCACTTATCGTGTGCAAAGTCCATAACTTAAAGCTTGGGTATGATTAACAAAGTATAAATTAAGCAGGCACAGTTTTGAAACTTAACAGATTCCTGGGATATATATTTAGCCACTATTAAAATCTTTATAAGAGTTATTTAACTTAAGCCTCAGATATAAAACTATTATATTATTACATTTTAGGGAAAATTTAGTTCTTTGTTCCTTTTCATCTCCAAATATCAGAAAATTACCATTGTTCTTTTTATTTTCAGGAGTGAAGCAATACATGATTTAGAAGAAAGCTAGTGTTTATTAGCATTTTATGCAATTGTATTATGTCATTTTTATAAATACATCAAAATATTTCCATCAAGTCACTTCATTTCATATCATTTTAAAAAGGTTTAATGTCTTTCTACTGGTTCATTATGTAAGTTGTCAATTTACTACTGAAGCATTATAGCAAAATTATTTGCATGTAACCCATTTTATTATTTCCAGCCCAGCAGGGAGCCATCAATTTACTGACAAATTCCTTTGCTGTGATAGGTATAGAGGACAGCAGTCATCAACAGGATGACTATCACTAAGTCTACAGATCTGGATGGCACCCTGGATAGATTCGGTGACATCTACTCGTGTACTTAGAGCACATACATCCTATTTTTTGGTACTACAGATCAAACCCAAGATATTGCACATGGTAAGCAGGCTTCCTCCCAGTGCTCTGCATCCCTATTTGAATGTGTACAGTTAAAGAAACCCATCCAACTTAATAAGAAAAATATTTAAGGTGATGATGTTGAGAATTGCTTAACTAAAACTGTTGGAAAATTTTTAAAAAAATGTATCAAAACTCCATGAGATATTATTTACCAGATATTTAGTTGAGTGGTCTAGAAAATTAGCTATTCCAACCAACCAGTCTACACTTCCATGCCTTCATAGACAAAGTTAACTCTATTGCCTAATTCATAAAGGCGTGTTGACCACTACTAACACATGAAATTTTGGTATACTGGTTAACACTGAGTAAGTGTACAACATGTGAAAGGTGGGATCTCTACAAAAGTAAAACCCTGCTTCTTTCAAACAATTTTGGGAGCTCTGGTGACTCTAGAAACACTTGCTATGACAGTGAAGTGATTTGGAGAATTAACTGTGTCACTAATTAATGTGATTCAGAAAAGGGAGCAGAAAGAAGAGTAAGAAGACAAAAATTCATAAATAAATGAAAAGTCAATGGTATCCACTGTGGTGGTTATAAATCAGCAATGAGAGTAGTGATAACATGAAGTGAGAAGGGTATGGCAAGACCAAAGGCTGATGTTGCTCTGTGGGTTCAGAAGAAGCAGAACCAACCCCACAACAAACAGAAGGCTGCACATGTCACCCTACATGACAGGCCTGGGAACAACTCTTTAGACTTTTCTCCTGTGACCCTGGAAAGGACAAGATGTCATCTCATGATGCCAAGCAGCAATAGTTCTAAGTGATCATTTTATTTGAAAGCTATCATGTCTAGCTCTAGCTCATAATAATTTCCCTCTATTAAAAGGCAAAGACAAAAGGATTATAACAATTTGTGCAAAGTATAAAAGATAAAATGAATATCTTCACATGACTTAGAAGGATTAGCTCGGGAACATTTTGATTGGACTCACTTGAATGCACTTGCTGCAAATTCCAATTTTAAGACACAGAGGACAGAGGTGAGTGATCAAAATGCAAGATGACATCTGGAGCTTCTTCAGGAAAGTGAATACCAAAACCACAGCTGGGATTAATGTCTGACTCCATTACTATATTTTACTATATGCTTTTGTATGTGTGTATGTGTTTACTACCATAGCACATATGGAATATATCTTCCTAAGTCATATAGACAGAAACAGTGTTACAAAATATTTCCATATGATCATTTTTCTTATACCAAAACCAGCCGAATCATCAATTAATTGGCACATATCTCTGGACTCATCCACTTTGTGTCCACTGTGTGCGGGGAGGATGGGAGACTTTGGGATGATGGCTGAACACAAACATACATGCCAAAACCAAAAGCCCAAGTTGATTCAGTCACTTCTACAAACTCTGTAAGTTTTACATAATACTCCATTGAGCATGCAGTTCCCTGAATCTCACCATCAGATCTTCTTTAGTGTGGCATCAATAGAAATAATAAACCTTGGCAAAAGCAATGCTATACTTAGTCTAATTGTTGCCGCAGACTGTACTTTAAATATCCTACCAGAAGCTGCACCTATACCCGTGGTTCTTAATATGAGCTATTCGAAAGATGCAAGTGTAGGAAATCCAGTCTGGCTAGATGACAGCCCACTGTTTTTACCTTTATAGCAAAAAGCTGGAAAGAATGAGCCAATAATCTAATGACCTAAGAATGAGAATTAGTGGGTTTTTTTTTTTTTTGGAGCACTAGGATGTCTTTCTCTTTGTTATATCATTAAATCCATTTGAGACATTCAGTAACTGTGGTTTGACATTAATATATACTAAAAAAATAGTCACTAGAGTAGCATGCATGCTTTAGACACTGCATGATGGTCAGTTTTATGATAGGAAAACAGTGTGATAGCTTTCACTCATATTCCTTCTTAATCAAGCATCTACTAGTTTGCTGCTTGCAATGTGCACATTACATTTCTGCAATTGCATATGCACAACTTAATATGCTAGAACAATGCATGAATGTTTATAAATGTGAGAAAATATTTGGCTAAGGGAATACGTTAATCCGAAAATGTATTACTGTCTTAGAGGTAAGTAGTTTTTACCATTTTCAACAGTGATTGTCAAATTCCTTTTGGATGTAAAATTAGCAGGCATTAGCAAAAAGATCTCATAACTGGGGCAAGAAATATGCCAAATGTCAGGATAGTTGGACAAGGACTAGTGAAGTCTCAATATTACCCTGAGAATATTGGGTGCTAGATGAAAGCATTTGGCAGTATTCAGACAAAAATGCTTGTGTTCTAACCTTTACCTACACTCACAGATTTCACACACTCAACATTACGGAATGACAGAGTGTCATGAACCCTGCTTAGAGAAAGGTAATGGTCACTGAGGGCATTGGGTTGAGCAGTCAGGTCATAGGAGATGTAGGTTTTAGGGATCAACATCTGCTTCCCTATGGTCTCCATCTATTGTTCTAGACTTTGCATTATAGCAGCTCTAAGCTGGGGAGATGCTTGATGTCCAGAGGGACCCACAATTCCTAGACCATAAGAGAGTAGTCTGGATGAGAGTCAGTCACTCGGGTTTTCGTGCATCTTTCCCTTGCCCTCCTCCATCCCTGCCAAATCTAGACAATGGAGGGAAGCAAACTGCAACTTCCAGTCAGGAAAAAGCACCTAAGTCTGCAGTTGTGAGTTCCTTGTTTTCTCTTTTAATACATTTTATAATTTATTTTACATATCAACCACAGGTTCCCCTTCCCTTTTCTCATCCCCTTCCCCATATTCCTTCTACACCCCCCTATCCACTCTTCCTCTGTCTCCTTTCAGAAAGGGACAGACTTCCTGTGGCCACATCAAGTTGAGGCAGGACCAAGCTCCTTCCCCGCATCAAGGTTGGACAAGGCAACCAAGCATGAGAATTGGGTGCGCAAAAGCCAACTCAAGCACCAGGGACAGATCCTGATCCCACTGCTAGGATCTCCACAAACAAGCCAAGCTACATAAGTGTCACACACATGCAGAGGGCCTACATCAGTTCAGTCCCAAGCGGGCTCCCTAGCTGTTGGTCCAGAGACTATGAGCTCCCACAAGTTTAGGTCAGCTATCTCTGTGGGTTCCCCTGTCATGATCTTGACCCCCCTGGCTGGTACAATCTCTGTCTCTGTCTCTCTCTGTCTCTCTCTGTCTCTCTCTGTCTCTCTCTGTCTCTCTCTCTCTCCTCTCTCTCTCTCCAACATGACTCCCAGAGTTTGATCCAGTGCTTGTCTGTGAATCTCTGCATCTATTCCCATCAGTTACTGAGTGAATGCTTTCTGATGACAATTAGGATAGTCACCAATCTGATTAGGAGAATGCCAGTTCAGGTACCCTCTTCACTACTAGTAGGAGTCTTATCTGGGGTCATCCTTATGGGTTCCTGGGAGTTTATCTGGCACCAGGTTTCTCCCTAATCCCCAAATGCACCCCCATCAAGATATCTCCTTCATTGTTCTCCCCATCCATCCCACTCCAACCTGTCCAACCCGATGCCTCCCACCCCCTCACTCCCAACCCTAGATAACCCAGGAGATCTCTTTCATTCCCCCTTCCCAGGAAAATCTATGTATCTCTCTTTGGGCCCTCTGTTACCTAGCTCCTCTGGAACTGTAGATTGTAGCTTAGTTAACCTCTACTTTCCTGCAAATATCTGCTTATGAGTGAGTACATACCATATTTGTCTTTCTTATTCTGGGTTATCTCCTCAGTCAGGATGATTTTTTTCCAGTTTCATCCAGCTATCTTCAATTTTCTGGTATCATTTTTGAGAGCTGAGTAATATTCCGTTGTGTAAATGTATCACTTTTTTTATCCATTTTCAGTTGAGAAGAATCAAGGTTGTGTTAAGGATCTTAACTTTACAAATAACGCTATGGTGAACATATTTGAGCAAGTGTCCTTGTGGTATAATTGAGCGTTCTTTGGATATATGCCCAAGACTGGCATAGCTGGATTTTGAGGTAGATTGATTCCTAATTTTCTGAGAAACTACAATACTGATTTCCAAAGTGGTGGTACAAGATTACACTCTCATTAGCAGTGGAGGAGTGATCCCCTTACTCCACATCTTCTCCAACATAGGCTGTCATTAGTGTTTTTGATCTTAGCCATTCTGACAGGTGTAAGATAGTATCTCAGAATAATTTTGATTTGCATTTTCCTGATGGATAAGGATGTTGAACAACTCTTTAAGTGTTATCTGGGCCATTTGAGTTTCTTCTGTTGAGAATACTTTGTTTAGATCTGTAACTTATTTTTTAATTGGATTATTTGGTATGTTGATGTGTAGTTTCTTGAGTTCTTGATTTATTTTGGAGATCAGCCCTCTATCAGATGTGGGGTTGGTGAAAATCTATTTCTATTCTGTAGACTGCCTTTTTGTCTTATTAACAATGTACTTTGTCTTATAGAAGCTTCTCAGCTTCAGAAGGTCCTACTTATTGATTATGACTCTCAAAGTCTGTGCTACTAGTGTTGTATTTAGGAAGTAGTGTTCTGTGCCAATGCATACAAGGCTACTTCAAACTTTCTCTTCTATTAGGTTCGATGTAACTGGATTTATGTTGAGGTCTTTGATTCACCTGGTCTTGAGTTTTGTGCAGGGTAATAGATATGGATATATTTACATTTTTCTACATGTCAACACACATTAATGCCAGCACTATTTGTTGAAGATGCTTTCCTTTTACCATTGTGTAATTTTAGCTTCTTTGTCAAAAAACAGGTGCTCACAAGTGTGTGGGGTTTACGTCAGGGTCTTCAATTTAATTCCATTGATTACCTTTCTCAGACCATGAAAGAACAATACTCAACTTCATATGGAAAAGCAAAAAAAAACCCAGGATTTCTAAAATAATCCTGTATAATAAAGGAACTTCTGGAGATATCAACATCCCTGACTTTATACTCTACTATAGAGTTGTAGTCGTAAAAATAGTTGTGTGAGTAAAGTCAGTGTTGAACTTTATTAAGACTAGGTAGGACAATCTTTCAAGATTCCTGCTTCATGGAAAGTCTGCCAGATATTCTAGGCTTATAGACCAAAGATGGATGTTCCAACATTACAGAGGAACTTTGGGTGACTGTTCAGGCAGTCTCTACTAGTTCTATAGTTTTGGAAGTGACTTGTACTGAACTTTCTGTTTAATCAGATAATATATCCTTCTGAGGCCTTTGATGGAGCCTGAGACTAGATAGTTGTAGTTTTTCTTAGTTATGATAGAAGGTAAATTAGGTATGGAGCTTTGGACTCATCAAGATAATATTAATAATGAAGTGTTTTCTATGACTTTGCTAAATGTAAATGGACTGGATATTGTAAATATAATTCTTACTTGATAACCATTCTTATTATATATAGTTTTACTATGTTAAAGTTAAAACCTTTCTTTTTGTTTAGACAGAAAGGAAGAAATGTTGTGGAATATAATTTTAACTGGACAAAGATGCGTCACATTGGTTTATGCTGCTGAATATTACTTTAGCTGTGTAAAGGTGTATTGTTTTGTTTATGCTGAATTTGTTTAATTATGTACATATGTGTTGCATTTGTTCCACCTTCCCAACCTATAGCATTTGCTGATCTAATAAAGATCTGAACAGGCCAATAGCTAGCCAGAGAAAGGATAGGCAGAGCTGGCAGAGAGAATAAATAGGAGGAGAAATCTAGGCTCTAGAAGAATAAGAAAAAGAGGAGAGAATAAGGAAGACACCTGGGGCCAGAAGTCAAGCAATCCCCAGCCAGCAATCCCCAGCCAGCCATCCCCAGCCAGCAATCCCCAGCCAGCCAGACAGGTACCAGGACAGTGAAAGTAAAATATCCTTAAGTGTGAATCGTAATAAAACCCAAGGCAGAAAGGTAGATAAAGAGAAACAGTTTGATTTAAGTTAAAAGAGCTAGTCTGAAATGAGCCTAAGCTAGGTCAAGCTTTCAAAAGAAAAAGAAAAAGAAAAAAAAATAGTGTATGTTCCTAATACACAAAAGATGGGGGAAAGGGCCCTTCCAAGGGGTCAGCTTATAAGTTCATACCTGTTTCGACTCTTATTTAAAAAAAAAAAAAGAAAGAAAAGAAAAAAAGCCAAACCAAAACAAACAAACAAACAAATAACAAGAAAGAAGAGGCAATACATATTCCTGGAAATATTTGAGAGCTAAAATGTCATAGAAGCCTGTCTTACTGTCTTAAGAGTTTGATCAAGACTTCTGGTTTTGAATCTGTGTAATTCATTAGAGAGAGAAGTAAGAACACTTCACTATAAAATCTGTCTTTTCAAAGCTATTTATTTTGTGTGAGAGAGAGGGAAAGTAGGTTGCTAGTTGTTTTTGCCAAATAATTATCTATTATTAACAAGGAAACTATATGTCAACAAATGGGCTGGAAGAACACCCACAGTACTTAGGCCAAAGGGAGAGATTGTTGTTTTCTGATTTTTTTTTTTTTTTAAGTTCGGGAACATTCTTTTGAAAAACAACAAATGAAAAAATGTGCCCATCTGTAGGATTTCACTAGCCGTGCCAGTTTCCTCTCTGGACTACAGTGATGTCTGTGACCTTGCTTTGACCCTGCCTCTCTGACTTGCTGCATGTTTAGACGTTGGCCTCCTTAGAGGTCCCTAGACTCCCACCAGTGACTTGATGTGCAGACCCACGAGGAGTGACACTGCCGTCTAACAACTCCAAAACGAACACTCGCCTTTTCAAGCCCTCCAAGGGCAAAGATGAGAGGCCCTAGAGACTTCCAGAATTTCTGAGGATAGCTCATTAACTACTGACTTTTCATAAATCTGTCTGGCCAGACACATTCTTTTACCTGGAGAAACAGGGCTCTGGGAGAGTTCTGAGATGTCACAGCATTTGCCTGTACTCACATTTTGGTCAAGATGAGCCCACAGTGCAAAGATTTTTGTGTCCAACACTTCTTAGTGTCGTTTCCATGGCAGACAGTTCTCGTTACTGATCCTGCACTGTGCAAAGTCTTATTTTTTTAATGATAAAGAATCACTAAGTTTGTGAAGAATACATTTGTGATGTGGGAACAAGCATCCCTTGGCACTCACCTACAATTGATGTAATACTGAATCGTTGGTAGGTTTAAAACCAATTATTTGACTTAATTAATAAAACAACCCATGTCTTTTACTCATCAGCTGATGGCGTCCTATAATCCGATGCATTTTTCTCTTACTTTTCTCTTATTATGTTCATACAGCACAGAGAGCTTAGCTCCTGCTTATGAGTGTGACTTATGTAAAGTTTCTCTCTATCTCCTCCTAGTTAGCAAGTGAGTCTGTAGGAAATAAATGGAATATAGATGAGGGAGGGGAGGGACAGGGCTTCAGGAATATTATTGTGTCTCTAGGAGTTTCATGTGGGCTGAAGGCCATCTGGATGACATTATGGGAAAATGGCAGCCTGATGGGACATTTGGAATAGAATCGGGCTTATTAGATAACTTGTATAATGCAATTCATTCTTTGGAATACCTGATAAAAGCACCGAAGGCAGGAGACTGTAAGGAAAAATACGTGGTTGTCTTGTGGTTATGCCAGAATGGATATGAGTTTACAGGTAGGAGAAATTGTGGTTTTGGGGGGGATAAGGGGAGATTTCAGGATTGCAAATTGGCCCCCAAAACCAATACAGTATTACTTCAAACAAAGGAGATAAAATTCTGGTGCTTAGAGCTGGTGCATAGGAAAGTGCCTTGGCTTTCATAATGAAAACATAATTTTCTCTCTCTTTTCAGGGTAGAATTTATTCTCCTTTTAATGTTTCCACTTGATGCTTACTTTTCAAAGTTTACTTCTTGTTAAAGATAACTCTGGTTCTTGTAGTCTTTCTTGAGTGTCACACATTTTATAAGGATTCAAAATATTTATTATGCTGATGCCGGAAAGAATGATATGTTAAACAGATAAGCTTGTAATAATGCAGATTTCCCCCTTAAAACTTAATTTATCCCTAGAGCTGGATATAAACTTTCCTTTTGAGCATCTTGCCTTACAACTGGGGAATGTCACACAATTTTTAAGAAAAAGCATTTCTTAGAAAATACCTATGGAAGAACTATTACATTTATATTATAGTTTTTTTTCATTCAAATGATATAAGAATATGAGGTATTACTGCCAAGGAATGTGACTCCCAAGCTTAGAATTTAAGTTAAAGCAATTTAAAAATGAGGCATGCTGCAGATTTTATTCTGAAACTTTGAGGTTTGTTGTTATTGTTTTAAATCAGTGAGAAAAAATACATCTAAAGGCATATAGAAAAATTATCATAGTACATTTTAGGTATAAGTCAGCCATTTTTATTTGTCAACAAAATTGGAAAACATTTGTTCACCTTTTAAATAATAACTCTTCCAGTGATGTCACTCAACCAAAACTGCTAAGTATTTGGTAACACGAGAGGCATCCATGAAGTGTTTATCTAAGTTACTCTTTTATCACTAAAAACTTGGGAGTCAGATATTAACCTGATGGATCTACAGAGCGATGGAGACATGATCAGTAGATTCTGCCTCTTCACCTTCCCAGATAGACCCATGAATCTTTCTAAGCCCCTCCCTATTCCTTCCTGTCTCTCTCTATCTGAATCTGGGTCCACCAAAAACTCTATGGTTTATTCTGGCTAACTGAAAGTGGACTCCATTTTCTGAATCAAATTTTAACTTTATTGACAGTCTCAGAATGACAATGAGAGCAAATCTCATGCAGCACATCTAGGCAGTGCAAAAGATATTCACCTATAATTCTATCAATCTAAGTATATCCTATAATTCTATCCGTCTAAGTATATCCTGTATTATATATATGCACATGTCTATGTAAAGTGAAGTTGAAAACATATTCTATTATGGCAACCTTTGGAAACCTGCTACTCTTGGCTCCTACTTGGAGAACCATTCATCAGTACAATTCCTTATGTCTGTTTATTTAACTGTCTTGTGTGAGTATTATTATGGCACCAAGTCGGGAAGGGCAGATACCATAAATCCATACAGGAGCAATCATTGTTTGATGTTCTAAGACTTTTACCAGTTGTCCAACTCAGCAGTCTCATGTTGACAGGAAACTAACCTAACTCAATTAAGTGACTAGACTCGGGCAGAGGAAGTAAGACTAGGTCTCAGATGCTCAATGTCTAGAGTAGCGCTCTCTAACACATACCTTTCGGGAAGAAGTTCTGCTCCCACTTTTAATTACAACAATGGGAAGAAATCATGTGATTGAAATGAGATGGATGCAGATCACAAGGTTAGATTATCCTGTTCTTAATTGTTCATTGTTGTGGGTTTAAACTAATTAAAAATAGATTGAGCTTTTTATTTTCTTTCAAATGCTGTAATTCAAACTATTATGAAGTCAAGCAATTCTCTTTATTTCTCTAGTTGAAGAAAGAGCTCTCATGTTGCATTCATTTTAGATGTGAATTTTAGGAACTGCCAAATGAAGGATGAATTTTGCTCTATGGGGTGATGTGTGATATGGTAGGAATGCTTTGGGGTAGCAATCCTGAAACTTTGCATTTGAAGGGAAATTAGCTTTCCTATAAAGATAGGCCTCATTTTCGGCAATTCTATTTAACTTTTCACTTCCTGCCTGGCTGTTTTACTCTACTGGACTTTCTCCTGCATCTCTCTTAGAGGACTTGGCTTTCCACTTACCCACTCAGACATCAGCTACCATTGTCAGTTTCTTTACTTCTGTGTTAGCTTCCGGAGACTTCGGCTGCACCTATTCATTCTACCCAAAGCCTTGATAGCTTCCAAAGTCAGATTGAAAGAAGCAATGACAAGGGGATCCATTTACTTTCCCAATATTTTTCTGTGTTTGTACTCCAAACAATATTATTAAGCACTGTTTATTTTTAGATAAAAGTTTTATTGGAGAAAAATAGAAACACCACATACACAGGGGTGGGAGGACACACAAAAATTCAACTGATACAGAATAACTGGAATTCACAGTTATCCAATATAGTTTGTCATCACTTTTCAGTGTCTTAACAAGCTTCCCTTAATAGTCTAGCTAGTTTTTCAGCTGAAACAGCATCACATTTTCAAAGAATTAAAGCACTATGATTATTAGAATGAAACTTATTTTTCGCTGACATGCTTTCTCTTGACATACCTTGCGTCCCAGAGACTGTACAGCAATGGCTCCAGAAGGAGTTGAACAGGGGAGACTAGACAATGAAACCAAGACATGCACTCATAAACTCCCAGCTTTCAGCAGGTCACACCAGGAGCAGAGTTCATTCATTTATTCATTCATGGGAGAAAGAATAGTTTGTTTTGGCTCATGGTTGTCTTTCTCTATTGATGGGGGCTAGAACAAGAGTGTTTAGACAGAGTGACTCACCTCATGCTGGTAGGCAGGATGGTGGTATAACAGTCAGGAAATAGACAGAGATACATGGAAAGACACCAGAGCAAGAGATCACCTCCCAGGACATATCACAAATGACCTAATATCCCCACCTCCTAAAATTTCCACATATTGAATCCAGCAAAAGTGGACATCCTTCCAGTCACAGGGAAGACTGACTCTAGTGATGAGGCCTGGTTGCCTGCATTTATGGAGGTAAAATCTGTGTGACTCATCTTACTATTCTACATTGCAAAAGACTCGGTCCCAATAGAGGAGTAATATTAATTTGTTGTAGGAATGAAGGGGAAGAAGAGCAGAAGGTAAAGGAACATGTGTGTGAGGCTCCGTAGGGGTGCGGCTGCTGCAGGTGCTGGTGGTGACAGATCTGACGTTTTATCCATGTCATACATATTTGGAGGAACACCTGTGACATCCCCCTTTACCTCTCCAACAACCCAAGTAAGAAGGTATCACTATTATTAATCCTTGACCTACAAAGCAGGAGACAGACTTATCAAATTGGTATCATATACCTAGATCCACAGGTCTAGTAAGTAGTAGAACTAAGATTTTACCATAGAATGATATCTCTTCAAACCTGACCTCCATGTATAGAAACTGGCTTCCTTTGACTTCTCTGTGTCAGCATCCAAGCTTAAGGATGTACCAAACTCTTCCTGGATAAAACCATACCTTTCTAAGCTCTAGTCTAGCTGCAGGCAAAGCCCAGGACTACCAGGTGAGCTCTGCAAGCCTGGGTAGTAATGCAATCTACAAGAAGACCTCCTCTTCAAAATTTGCAGCACCCGTAGCCCCTCCTGGAGGTGAACAACACAGAGCTGACTGGCAGTCCTGACGTTCCTTAAGTCTCTGTCTTGATTTGAATCAAGCAGTTCTCACTTTTCAATCTAAATATAGTTGCTAAAGGAGACAGTGAGTTTCTTCTGTCTACAAAGAGGATTATTTTAAGCAAAGACAAATCCACAAAGAGTTTTCTAGCTCCTACCAGCAACCACAACTTGGATAAGAGCAAACGAAGAATCTCATGTACTAAAACAATTATTTAGAAAGAATAGCCAAAAAATTCCAAGTAGTTTTGCTTTTGTTTTGTTTTGTTTTGTTTTGTTTTGTTTTTCGAGACATGGTTTCTCTGTAGCTTTGGTGCCTGTCCCGGAACTAGCTCTTGTAGACCAGGCTGGCCTCGAACTCACAGAGATCCTTTTGCCTCTGTCTCCCGAGTGCTGGGATTAAAGGCGTGTGCCAGCACAGCCCGGTTAAAAAAATTCCAAGTAGTAAAGCAAGTTATAATTTTGAATCCACATATGAAGCAAGTGTGCAATTTTAATTCTGAATCAATACTGAAACAATTTTATTTCCCATAAAAGTGTGTGGGTGACCACTGCCTCAAACTTGGCTTGTGGTTACTCAATAAGGATTCTCCTAAAGGTCATTTTAATTCCTCTAGGGTCAGCACTGGAACATAAACAACCTGGCAGTGGCAATGCAGATGCCAGATCAGAGTGCAGGCTTGCTGTATCTCTGCCTCGGTGTTTTGCCTATCTATCTTTTTAAATATTTCCAAAGGTCCCCTCAAAGTCTTAGCGTGAGCCAACGCCCTAAGGTCTTGATAATCATTTCTTCCTTTAGAAACTGTTTTCTAAGTCTTCAAAAACCATTCGCCATCCATTCCAGGAAAGTAAAGATTTATTTTGGTGAGCATTCGGAAACCTTGACTTTCATTTTATTATTCACTCCCATATTGTTCCAGTAGAACAAAAACCATACCAACACCCTTGCGATCTCTAGGCAAGCGTGGTTCCTATTTACAAAACTGAACAGGACATCTGATGCTCACTCAACAAAAGGTCTAAGTTGCTCTTAAATTAACCTGAGAACCTAGCTGCTGCTCTTTTCTTCTTCTTCTTCTTCTTCTTCTTCTTCTTCTTCTTCTTCTTCTTCTTCTTCTTCTTCTTCTTCTTCTTCTTCTTCTTCCTCTTCCT
>NW_004949120.1:3383642-3397829 GCF_000317375.1 Microtus ochrogaster
CAAAGTTCACCATAGCCAGGCATTTCCAATCACAGTTCCTGGGTACAGGTGCTTGTGTTTGTCTTTCTCTTTTATTGCTTTCTTCCTTCCTTTCTCCCTTCTTTCCTCCATTCCTCTCTTTCTTCCTTCCTTCTTTTCTCCCTTCCTCCCTCCCTTCCTCCCTCCCTCCCTCCCTCCCTCCCTCCCTTCCTTCCTTCATCCCATCCTTCCTTTCTTTTTTCTTTTCTTCATTCCTTCCTTTTTCCTTCCTTCCTTCTTTGCTTACTTTTTTCTTCCTTCTTTCTCTCACTTTAATTTTTAGCACCATATTCTTTCAGCTTCTTGAAACTTTATCTACTGCCATTTTTGTTTCAGCTTTAATTTTTTCAGCGGATCACCCCTGCTTCCCTCTGCCTGGCTGTCTCAGACACCTCCATTGTGCTGCTCTCTTGTCAGGATACTCTTTCTGTGTAACCACTCATAAATGCTTCCTAATTTCTTACAATCTGCGGATCTTGCTAATTATCCAGGCCAGTTGCTGTAACCATTTCTCCTTTTGGAAATAGCTTCTCCTTAGGTGCTGATAAAGAAGAATCTCTTTGATAGATTTGAGATAATGATTTTCTTTAACAGAAGACAACAGAAAGATCTTTGTTGGTAATACCTAGCATTTTTGCCTAGAGTTCTCTTCTGATTTACAAGTTAAATAGTGATTTTGTTAATATTTACATAATTTCTTGCTAGTGATGGCACAAGTGTGTGTGTGTGTGTGTGTGTGTGTGAGAGAGAGAGAGAGAGAGAGAGAGAGAGAGAGAGAGAGAAAGAGAGAGAGAGAGAGAGAATCTGAGACAGAGACAGAGAGAAAGTTTATGCTAGCTGTCTCTTATAAGCCTGTTCTGCATCTTATATTGACTCATTCCAAGGGTCTTTCCATGACTAAAAGGCTGAGAATAATTTTTCTATCTTCCCTTTACCTTTTGTTTATATTCAACAGCTAGTCAAATCTTGTCATAGGAGGCAAACCCTATCTGTCTCGTTATTCTTTCGTCCTTGACTGATTCACCTTTAACATCCAATGTGTCACCTCTTCCAGAATTGCCTCTTCTTGTGTGGGATGTGGGAAGGCATGTCTGTGTGTTTAGAAAAAGCATGGGCACCTACTGTCATTTTTGCTACTCTGGTTTCTGTTTCTGCTCTCCTGTCCTGTCCCCCTTTTCCATGTTAATAGCCATAATTCTCCTCATGGTCTCCCTGTCTCCATGCTGAACCATGTATGGGTGCTTGGAGTTCCTCTTGTCCGTGATTTTTTTTTTTTTTGAGGGGGTTTCAAGATCGTGTTTCTTTGTGTAATAGCCCTGGCTATCCTGGAACTCACTTTGTAGACCAGGTTGGCCTCGAACTCACTGGGATCCACCTCCTTCCTCTGCCTCGCAAGTGCTGGGATTAAAGACATGAGCCACTGCCTGGCCTGTTTTTCTTCTTTATGAGCTGTCTGACTAGAAGGCTTCTCAGTTACATCCCACAGATCAACAGCTCTTCTGCTCACTAGGTTACAGTTTATCTGATTAATTGTTGGTACTGTTTATTATAGTAAAATAATTTTATGAATTTACATTCATCAAATTTTAAATAAGTGTTTTTCAAATGGACAGCCATTCTCATTTTTACCCACTCTTTAGAAAAACGCTCTGCTCTTGTTACTTTGAATGTTATTTATATAGTTATCACTTTCCTGATAGCACATATAGTTATTTAAGGTTGTAACACTCATGTCCCTTTTCACCTCACTTGGGTATGCTATTCTTTTGGTTTGCTGATGTCACCAGTCTGCCTGTCTCATTTTTGCCCTTGGGAAGCCCCGTCTCAAGCTGTACCTGTGTAGGTTTGCTCCGTGGTGCAGTCTCTCGGCAATCCTCTTGCTTATCTCGCACGGTAGCATTTGTCTCTGTCTTGCCAGGTTCTCACCCACCCTGTCAGACTAGCGCTTAGGTGAGCACTTGTGGCTTATGATGACAGTATCTACTGCTTCTAGCCCCCTGTGTATCAAATTCTACATAAACAATGGCTCTAGGAAGAGGAGGTCACTGCAGAGAAAATGACCAGGGCGGGAAATATCACTAGAGAAATCCACCTGCCGCTTGCCTACCTGCTGCCTGGCCCCAGCCCAGTGGAGGAGTGATTTGTTTGTTTAGATTGGTTCAGAGAAAGAATGAACATATGTGGTTTAGGTGTTTTTAAGATTTTGCTTTATGCCTCTCTGTGAGTCAGAGAGGAGGGATTCCTGGCCTACATTCTTACAGTGAGCTGAGCAACCTGCTTCTGCATGGCAGCCAATGTATTTACCACATGTGCCCCTTCCTAAATGGGCAGGCCCATGTGCCTAGTACAGAGTGCTGTGCCCGGGCCTACTTGCTGTGCCCAGGCCTAGTTGCTGTACGTGGAAGGTGTGCTGTCCAAACTGTTACCAGCAAGCAGATGACATCCATCTGACTCATCAATCACTCTCTCCCACATATTGATTAGCTCTGAACTTGAAGGGCTAAAGGGTGCCATATATTGGGTGTCTTGCCTTCTAGCGACTACCAGCACTTTTTCCTGGTCTGCAGCCAGGCTCTCACCTGACATGCATCGGGCGTTCGCCATCTTCGTCTCCCCTCCTTCGGAGAGCCTCTGCTAGGGCGTCCTCAGCCTGAGAGCAGCAGACATACAGCTTCAGAACCAAACTTGCTTTGGGGCCACAGATGGATGATTGGCCAATATATTTAAGGAAAGCTATGCCTTTTAGATGTTCTCTCTTCACATTTTCATTTTCTGCACTATTTTAACAACAGTGAGGCTGGTATGTAATTAGACTTTTCAAGTCCACCTAAGCCTAAGCCAGAAATCCTTCCAGTCATCTTGTCTGTGAATTTTGTATACCTACATCCTGGTGCCTGATCAGATTATTTTTTTAAAATTCAGTTCTGCCCTTGCTTTATTTACTTGTTAAGAGGGTACTGGTCCAGAAAACTCAGTCACTACCCTTACAACCAGGAAACAACCCATCAGATGTCATTCTGGGTGTAGTCTTTGACATTGTGGTGACACCGGCAGCATCACTAATACATGGGATTGACTTGATATATGCTTGTTGAAGGTATGGTACGGTACTGTAGTATCTGCCCTGTGAGATCAGGATAGATGAATGTATTCAGGTTGGATTTTTATTTGCAGCGAATAGTATCCTCATGCCTTCTTACTGTTTGAACACTGCCCCAGACTGAGGATTCCTTGGGAAAGAACATGGTTTTGTTTTTTTAAGCATGAACAATAGAATTAACTTCAGTGATTTTTTTTAATTGTTGTTGTTAACTTTTGTAATGCCTCTAAGTATTTCTTTTCTTTTTGGTAAAATGGAATTAGCAAGGTCTACTTTCACAGTTTGATGAGTTTAGCGACTAAGCACAGAGTCGACCCGGGACTAACCGCATCTCCCACACTTGCCTGGGTTACCTTGCACTGGTTGATGCAATGATCTCCTGAGAGAAATATCACCTGCACGAAGCAATTTCCACCATGGTCTTGATCTTTCCTCATTAAGTTAAATCAAGGTTGCTCAGAGGCAACTTGAAAGGTAGAGCTCTCTCCACTCCCTGCCCCAGGCTCTTTGCTAACAAAAGCAGCAGCAGCATGCTTCCCAGGGACTTTACCAAGATAGAAGGGTTCCTCACAGCAGGATTCTGAATGACTAGGTCTTCAAGGTAGATGCCCAAACACCCAACACTTGAACAATCTTTCAGGTGAGCTTCAGGCACGGAGGAATACCCGCCACGGCCTCATTTCCATAGGGGAGAGACATAGTATATCTGCACAGAAGGGAGAGTTGTCTGCACATCAGGAAGACTGGAGTGAACTGTTAGAATCTAAGAGTTTGACATCTACATCCCAGCAAAGCCGAAGAAGGGTTTATTTTACTCTGTAATCATCTCTGTACCACTGTTTGCTGTCTTTGAGTAGAAATAGGATGAAATCCATTTTCTGACTTCCTATCAGAGTGTCAGAGGAATGGAGGGGGATGAGGCTGGTTCACCTCCATTGCTTCCTTTTTCTGGGCTGGAGGCCATAAGGCACTTGGCTTCTAGAGCTCAAGCTGTTCTCTTCTTCAACTATCCCCTGACAATCAATTTATTGAGTGATCCTGATGTTGCTCCAGGGACGAAATGACAATTACAGACCCACCAGGAAGCAAAAAGGTGGTGAGAACAGCAGTAACTATACAATAGTGACAATTCAGGAACTTGTCAGAAGGCGGTGTGAGGTGACAGTGAGAAAGAGTGGCTGTGTGTGTGTGTGTGTGTGTGTGTGTGTGTGTATGTGTGCTCGTGCGTGCGTGTTGTGTTTCATGAGTAATAACAGAATAATGTCGCTGTTTGCAACTAATTAAAAGATGCTTCCACTCAATGCTGAGTATAGTCACAACGATAAGAGAAAGAATTTATAAGAAAGGAAGTGGAGTGGAGGAGAGAGAGGGAAACAAAGAAGAAAACTAGCTCGCTAGCTTGCTGGAATAGTGGACTGGGTTGAAGACCATTCTTCCTCTCTTGTAGGCAGGGGTTAATCTGCTCACTTAGACACCCGTCATGACAGCAAATACCAGAGTGGGTGAGCCCCATTTTAGAACTGCTTTTTTCATTCCAACATGTAACTCCTTTGGATTCTAGTAGTGTTGACGATTGAGAGGGGGTCCAGTAAATGGGAAAACCACTGCTTTAAAGAGTGATTGGATTCTTTTGTAGTCTTCTGTAGGTTCCATAGTTGGATGCGCTATGTCTTTAGTTGCAACTGGTTTTATCTTTCTCTCCAATGGACATATTAGCAAACAGTTTCTATGTGTCTATCAAAAACATAAATTTTTTGAGCAAATAAAATATATAAATAAGCACAGCAGATGGGTGTACAATATAACTTGTTCAAGTTTGAGTGGTTTATATTTGTGTTTGGTTTATATTCTGTGTAAGCTAGTCGTATCATATGGGACTGGAGAAAAAGCAGAAGCTGTGACCTCTCCATTGTGTTGCTCAGCAAGAATTAATTCTCCCAATTCTTTGAATTAAAGATAAAAGTAAATTAGACATTTTCAGCTCCATGTTTTTGAATGACATTCCAATGAGCAGTCTGTGTTTTACTTTGTATCTCATTTCCTCTGATTCTGAGTAGAGAAAATCGGGTTATTTATATTTATCAATTGATTGTTGATGAGGGGAACCACAATGTATCAGATATTTGTATACCTGTGTGAGATAGAAGCTACCTGAGGGTATCGTGTGTGTGTGTGTGTGTGTGTGTGTGTGTGTGTGTGTGTGGTCTCACGCGCACATGCATGCACTCACACAGGCATGTATGGATGCATGGATGCATGGTTGATGTGTCTGTTTAAAAGAGATTATTGTATATAGACAAGAGATTAAAATGTCTATCTACTTTTTTCCTAATTTCATTTTAATCAATAGCATTTTCTAAGAGCTCAAGAAATGCCTAATTGTATGAGAACATTCTGTATAAAATCAGACCTAAATCCCAAACATACTGATAACAACTGCCACATGTCTTTTTACATAGCTGCTGAGAATATTAAAACATTCCACACAAAATTTCTATGTTAAAGGCTTGTCAATAGGATTAAATTCGACTCAGAGCAAGGTGGCAAAAATATGCCATCCAGTTTTTACACAGCAGCATGAGGACAAATGGACTCTGTCCAGTGCCAGTGTAAATTATAAACAATTAAAAGTACATGAGTTACAACCCCTGGAGCTGAGCGGTGAGGAAATTACCGCACACTTGAGATAACTTTGGGAACTGAAGAAGCAATTGTTTCACAGTGTGACATGAAAATAGCAGACAGTGTTTGTGTCTGCAGAGTCAAGCACAATCTTGCCTGCTTTCTCATGTAGAGATATTTATTTATTTATTTATTTATTTATTTGCAAGCTGGCAGACACGTGAGTGATGCATAATGGTGTTGGTGAGTAGGTTTTGGAATAGATTAGTAGGTGACGTCACAGACAAAGGACTATTTATCACCATAATTTAAGACAAGATGCAACACAATGGCTTGATGGATGCATTTCCTGGTTTCCAGCCAATCATAATAATGGACTTATTGACTAAAGTTTTATGTGTCCTCTACACATCCTTCATCTTTTAGGAAAAGGCAGAGTGATAATTCAGAAGGACAAGCCTCTGTGGAGGATGCTCTTGACTTACTCAAACCCGGTCCAGCTGGGGGACTTCGTCCTCTAACTAGCCAACAATAGCAGACAATTAGTACTAAATGAAGGGATGCATATGAGGTGTGGTCGTGTGGCTCAGTCCTATTCCTGGGTCAGGTGGCAAAGGATACAATAATACAGAGAGATGAATTACATTGGCAAAGGATGTTGCTGGTCACCATGATTCGTGGCTCGTTGGTTTTGAGCTGAAAATGGAATAAAACATAGAATAATGAACAGCGCATGATTAGTCGGGATTTTTATTTGAAGGTGGGGTGGGTAATTTTTCACTTACTAGCTACCTTACTTTTTGAGGTTGGGCCTTATTGAATCTGCAGCTCATGGATTAAGCTAGGCCGGCTGGCCAGCAAACTCCAGGGATGTGCCTGTGTCTGCCTCCCCAGTGCTAGGATAATAGGTTCCCACAACTGTGCACAGCTGTTTTTTTTGGGGGGGGCGCTTCAGACCACACATCAAACCATCCATACTAGCTCTGCAAACACCACTGACTGAGCCATCTTGCCAGCTCTCTTCTTGGTTTTAAAATGATTCTTGAAAGCATCTGGAGACCCAAAGATGCCAATGTTCATGTTCATACAAAGAAGAGTATAGGAAGGAAGGGGCTGACTGTGAGATGATCAGCAACGCACCATGTTCTGTCATGGCAAAGCAGGGAAGGGATGTTTTTCCCTACTCAGACATAACCAAGTAGATAAAATATTAAATGTTGAAAGATCGCAGACACCCTGACATCAATAGTTTCACTGGCGTTCCCATCTCTACACTACCCCCGCCTCATTTGCCAAGGGAGGAAGCAATATGTCTTCAAGAGAAAAGTTTGCAAGACGGATCAGTGAGGTGATGCCAAACAAAGCAACTCACTCACGCGTGTGCATTCCTTTTACAGGTGAGGCCTTTTTCAAGTTTTGCCACTTGTCTTCCCAACTTCTGTGTTATGATGTGAGGATAGAGGGTAGGGGAGAAGTATCAGGCCTGCTGGAGACCAGTCCTGGTTATGACCATGAAGGAAGAAAGGCTGAAACATTGTACCTCAGTTTCTTCTTCTTTAGAATGAAGTTCATGCCAGGTCTTGTTTAATCTGCTACCCCTGAAAGTGATGTGTTAATGGAGGGTGAAGGAAACTCCTGAAGTAAGGGTTGGAGACAGAAATCATCACTGTGGTGAACCGTTCATTGGATTCTTGTGGGAGGGGGCCTGCCAGCGAATAAGGGACTGGTTTGGTGTTCACTGTGACAGTTGCTTTTAAAAGTGTAGATCACACATCTGTACATGCTGTTTGTGATTTAGTAATTTACTCCCCTATATTTCTTACTTGCCACGATCTGAGCAAGGAGTGAGACAGAATTTCAAAAGATCTCTGAGGAGAATAAAATAGTCTTTGAAATAGAAAACAAAGGAATCCATTTTCTACCTATCTGTCTATATATCCATTTTGCTAAACTCTTACGAAATTGTCACCGTGTGTAGGAGGCCAGATGGCACAGGAAATTTGAAATCCTATACTTTTTATGGGAAAAGTGCTTTTAAATTAAAAATCTACAATCATCTTACCAATATTAGCTGACAATTCATTAGCATTAGCACTAGGATTGTTGGTTCAGTCCGGCCCCATAGCGCTAATTATCTGAGGCATCTCTTGCTTTCGCCCTTTGGGTGATTCTCACAAAGTGCTTATAATTTGTTTCCAAAGAGCACACACATGTGCACCAGTGTTTTACATTTCTTTGTTGGTTTTCTTTTAAAATAAAAGTCAATTATATGAATAAAAAAAGTTACACTTGTGTGTGTATTATATGTATTGCATGTATGTGTAAATATATGTATGTATGTATTATATGTCATATATATCATACAAGAGTTATTTATTCAATATTTTATATTCCTAGTCATGAAATAAGAATGGGGTATGTCAGTGGACTGTTGATGATTTATAGTGTGACAGAATGTACATAAATTTAGTATTTCTAACACTCAGAAGTAAATATAACCTCATAGAGAGTCTGAAAGTTTTGTGAAATGAAGACAATAGTACAGGCTCTTGGTGAGTAAAGTTAGACCTTCTTTTGAAGATACACATGCATAAAAAAGGAAACCATAGGGAAAATAGAGTGTTCTAGAAAGCAAGTAAAACTGGTATGCATAAAATCTTCTGTTAAAATTAAAAGAGAAATAAAATGTGATGGACATTGCAGAGTACTTGGAAGACTGAAGAAGATTCTATAGTTCCAGGCCATCCAGGGCCTACATAGTCTGGCCTTGTCCCAAAATTGGTAATAATAATGATAATAATAATATCATATAATATAATAATAATATGTTATTATTTGAATGTGAAGTGTCCCCCGAAGAGCCCTGTGTTTGGCCCCCAGATGTTGGTGCTGTCTGCAAGGTCATGGAATCTTTAGCAGGTGGAGCCTTGCTAGAGGAAACATGTCACTAGGGCAGGCTTTGAGGTTTTATGGCTGGCCCCAAACAAGTTCTCTTTGTCTGTTTCCTAAGTGTAGATATGATGTGACCAGCTAGCTTATTGCTCCTGCCACCATACTGCCCCCGAATATTGTCATGTCTTCATCACCACGATGGACTCTATGAGACAATGAGACAAAATGAGCTCTTTCTCCCTTGCTTTTGCTGGAATATTTTGTCACAGCACTGGAAAAGACGCTAATATAGACAGGATCAGGAGGGAAACACGGGTGCTGTCTTGAGTAATGGCGGGAATCAGCTCACTTACTGGTGGAGCTCTTGCTCCACTCAGTAGGACATGTGACATGTTCACAACTCATCTTGACTTCCCCAGCCTGGTGCCAAGGCTTGTTGACCTGGGTTTCTCCCTTCTGTTCTTGACCAAAGAGAGTATATCAATCTAGACAGCCAAGTATGCTGCATCACGTTCTGTAAAATCGAGACTGTCTTGGTGAGCTTAAGCGGTAAGATGTGAAAAATATGTACGTTAGATATCACTTAATTTCATGACAACATGTCGTACTAAACAAAGAAAAAATAATTTTACAAAATTGACTATGCTTGTACTTCTGAAAGTGGGGCACCTCTCTGTCTGTTATTTTAAGTGGTAGCTTTGCTAAAGGATCAGGATGGCTTATTCCTCTGATCAGTAGATGGCAAGAAAAGGTAGGAAACTCATGCATTTGCTTCCCTACCAAAAAGCTACCAGAAGGCTGCAACCGTAGATCAAATATAATGAAAGGGAGTCTAAAATAGGTAAATATAGATTCACACTTTTAGCATCCCCAATTCTTGGGTTCTCATCTTGATAAAAATGAAGCCAGATGGTAATGACGTAGCTGATAAAGACCAAGTGTATTAATTTTGAAAACCCTGCAAGAGACAGTGCTGGTGTGAGCCATGGACATGCATGCAATGCTAGTCTTTCTGGGGTGGCAGCTGGTCCTCCTAACACTAGACTGGGGCCACGTTGAGTCATTTCAGAAACATACTGTCCGACATTGACCGCAAAGATGATCTGAAAGGTGTGTATAAATACTCCAGATGTTTCGTTTAGCCATGAATGATTACTTTTTGGAAGCAAAGACATTCTAAGTTGAGATCATCTTCATTAAAGCATTTTCCCTAAATCTAAGCAACGTTATTTAAAATTTCTTTTCTTTTCAAAATATGTACGACTTCAGTGTATTTTCCAATGTATATCCTCTGGTTTTATTTTGATATGATATTAAATTGTGGATATTTGAAAGGCCAATACCATCTCTGACTCTTTGGAGCATGCCACACTGTGGGCACTGTGGAGCACCTCCATAGATGCTCTCATCAGACTAGAGGAAATTAAGGAAAAATGAGAAATTCCAGCGATAACACTGTTGGGAATCTTAGACCAGTGAAAGGACATTCAAGGGACAACTGGAGAAATTGGATAAATTCTGTCAATTATATAACTGGATTTTAAAGTTAACTCCCTGGTTTTGATAATTGAACATCTTATTAACACTAATTAATACTTGACATATGCTAACATTTAGGGAATCTGGATAAAGGTTATGCATGAATCCTTTGTACTATTTTTGCAAATGTCTTGCAAGTCTGAAAAAGATAAAATAAAACAAAAAAATTGATACTATCTCTCAACAGCCTCAATCAGAATACAGCGAGATGACTTGATTGATATCTTACCAATCAGTAGACACTTAGAGGAGAAGAGCAAACGCTTCCACATCTTGCATAAATCACAGGCAGCATGTTGTGAGATGCTATTGGCAGGCTCCACTTGAAATTAGCAATATCAGATCACTGCAAAGTGGTAGTTGGCTAGAAGGGCATTTGTCCACCTGATCTTTGGAACTCTGTCAACTAAGCTGATATGGAGTGAATTCACTACTTAATTCTATAGGAAGGAGCCTGAAAGATGACTTCAAGCTGACTAGGATTTAATTTTCAGTGCTAACCTTCAATTAATTTGTAACTTTTTTGGCACTCGGTTGGCTGGAATGGCTGTAATTATGTTGTTTTCTGAACGGTGAATTCATTCAGGGCATACTCTCCAGACTGTTTATACAGCTGGAAAATAGCTATGGTAACAGATGAGGGGGAAAAGTTAATGAGGAACTCCCTTTAAAAATTCAGTTATCTCTCTGTGTGTTTTTAAGCGTCCCCTGAGTCTTTATTGGGTAGCTTAAACTAAATTTTTCATGGTCGCCATTTTAAATGAGCTAGTAATAAACTCACTGGATATTTTAATATTTTAAATGCTGTCTTGAATTTGAATGCATACTTGAAATGGCAAAGGAGGAAGCTTTAATGCCTTTTAATCCACTGCTCACCGTTCGCTGAAGAAAGGCATATTGGTTTTCCATTAAGGAGACCAAGCTTGCCGTCCACAAATTTCTCCCTCGCCAGAACTGCTCTTAGTGTTTTCTGGAATTCTCTCCATGATTAGTGCATACCCAGGCAGGGTGTATTGCTCCCATATTTATGTCAGCTCGTGCATCACAAAAGCTGCCCAAGAGAACGCACAGAGAATCTTCTGAAGTTAGCATGAGATCGTGACGCTTCCCTTCTGTTTGGTCAAAGGAGAAACTCTTACTGTCTGCCATCCTGCAAGCTTGCCTTTAACTAAGTGCTACGTGAATGGAGGGAGGCTGGTTCTCTGCTGAAATAAACAAAAGACTTTGACTGCCAACCCCACATTTCTGCTCTAGGGGGGCTAGAGCTTTAAGGTGCTAGTAGGCTCCCCAGAGATACCGATGTCACTGGTCCTGGCGACACAGATACTGACCATCCAAGGCAAGGGTCTGAAATGTGGCTCCGAAGTCCTCTCTCGTGGTTGTACGGATTTCATGAGAATGAATCTTGCTCATCCATTCACATCCTGTGCACGGCTGCTTCAGGTCACAACAGGAGATTTGAGGGCATTGGCCCTCTGTATCTACACCTCCAGCCAACTGTGCACTGAGAATATTTGGAAAAACAGTGACATGAACAGATATTTCTTTCGCTATTTTTCTCTAAAGAATACAATTCCTGACAGAATACACTGTCAATAATGCAGAGATGTCATAGGAAAGGGGCTATGAATGGGGGTATAGGCAGGCAGCACTGTGGATGATAGAACAGGGACTCAAACATTCATAGATTAGGGCCCTGGGCGTCTTCAAATCAGTCCCTGGTGCCTAGAACTCCTGCAGTTGGGAGGAATTGGGTCATCCATGTAGTTTTCTCTTCTTTCTTGTTTTAAAAATTTTTGTTTTAAAGTGAGTCTGAAAAATGATTGGTTTCATATGTATATATCACTAGCTTTTGTCCTTGTAAATATTTATTCTATGGCTCTTGTAGAAGCTGGCCAATGCCTGCCCAAGGGTGATTCTTCTGACTCAGCTATCCAGTATGAGGGAGGTGTTGATGTGGTCTGCATTGCACAGCAGGACAGAACCCAAATTCCCTACTTGCCTCTCCTGGTCCTCCAGCCCTGCTCTTCCTGCCTTGCAGAAAAGGCTCTGTGTTAGTCATTTCTCCCCCATCCATTTGTTTCCTCCTCGGAGAGGATTTGCATCTTAATGATTCTCTCTTATTAACTTCCTCTCCTGGGAAATACATTTGCCATATCACAAGTAAAGAGAAGCCATTTGCTATCCCCAGCTCCATCCAGGCTGGGAGCAGGGAAAGCCTCCCTTTTCCTAACTGGGCAGAACCCAGGCTCCTCTGCAAAGGTGCACTTAGAGCAGAAGAGTTTCCAGGTTCCTAGCACCAATTTCCCACTGTGACCTCCTATCCTCATCCTGCAACCTAGAACCCCAGTGAACAAAACCCATTTTTAATGATTACTTGGTTGATGTAGTGACTTTCACACATCTCGAAATGCTGGTTCTCACCCAAACCAGTATAGATCCTGTGAGGATTCTGCTGCCCAGTGCGGATCCCTATCTCCTGGCCCTATCGTGCAGTACATTCTCTAAGCACTGATGTACTTATGCTTCTTCACAAGCTGCATTCTTAGTGCTCTGCTGCAATGTGACGTCTAAAGTTTTCCGTTGGATGAATAAGCAAATCAGATAAAGTTTCCGATGGGTAAAGATTCCCCCATAACACACTAAGACTGGGGACGTTGACTTGACAACGGTTAGGCTCTGTGAGTCCCTCCACCATAGCATTCCAAATCTAGTCCTGTGGGAGTATCCCTCTGCTTTATCAATAGTTAATCAGAGTCACAACTGTGACAATGATGATGAGTTTCCCATCTGTCAAATGGATCAAGTTCAGTCAGCTCATGGAATATCCCCCCCGCCCCAAAATCCAGACTCTTCTAATCACAGGCATTACCTCCACTCATGGCATGAGAACATCCACTTTCTTTCTCCCCCGCCCCGCCCCCAATGTTAGGCCATTGTTTTCTTCTCTTGTTCTAGGACTTTTTTCACACTTCAGTCTTAAGCTGGGAAAAACAAAAAGTGATACTTCATTCTGCATTCTGTTTTTACTCTTAAAGCAGAAAGGGGGCAGGGGCATGATTCATGCTTTGTATTTAGTGCTTTTCAGAATCGCAGGCAAGAGTGTCTAGGGAGAGGCCAGCTCTCAAGGCCCTCTATTTTAAACATCTGTTTTGAAACAGTAGCTTTCTCTTTAGAGATGCTCATGGCTTTGACATTTGCAGATTGGCTCCAATGGAAGGTCGGTAACCCTGTAGTGTTACAAAGCACATCCCCTTTCTGCTTGGTCCCTGGGGAAAAAGTCATTCAGACACCTTTGAAAGCCTGGGCCATCACATGGCCCAGGTGGAAAGGTGACTTTTAAGGGCAGTGTTCATGGAGTTTCACACTTCATCCCAATTATGAAAACGCCTTCACTAAACAGCAAATTGAAAATTACCACACTTGGCTCTGCAGAGAGAGGTTTGTGTTTCTGAGTGAGCAGTCTCTGTCATACCAAAATTTATATTTAAAAAAAAAGCCCCGCTTTTAAATTTTGGAGTCACCTGCATTTATTTGCCCCTTTATGTTTCAGGTCACATGCACTTTAGAAATCCCAACAGTTCACATAGGAGCCACGTTTGCTTGTCGCTGTGTCTTCATGCATTCAGCAGCAAACACATCAATTCTGATGGCATTCCAAAGGCTGAAGTAGACACTGGGAGAAACTTTGGCCTTGCCCGTGGAGGAAGCTAATGGGAAAACAACACAAGAGCAAAATCCGAGTATTACATCCAAGAACTCTAAGGTGGGCTTGAGTCCTGCATGAGGGGGTACTTGAATGCTGGCTTGAAGGAGTTAGGAAAAGAGGAAGGAAAACAAAGGGATTTTTTTTTTATTTATTAAAGATTTCTGTCTCTTCCCCGCCACCGCCTCCCATTTCCCTCCCCCTCCCCCAGTCAAGTCCCCCTCCCTCCTCAACCCGAAGAGCAATCAGGGTTCCCTGCCCTGTGGGAAGTCCAAGGAACCCCCACCTCCATCCAGGTCTAGTAAGTTGA
>NW_004949120.1:3398124-3456015 GCF_000317375.1 Microtus ochrogaster
CCAATGTGGGTCTCTGTCTCTGTCTCCTTTCATCGCCTGATGAAGGTTAATATTCAGGAGGATGCCTATATGTTTTTCTTTGGGTTCTCCTAGAGAAGCTAAATAAGGAGAACCCAAAGAAAAACAAAGGGATTTTGATGTAGGAGGTAAGGGTTCAGGCTAAAGGCAAGTATAGCTCAGTGTGTTCTGACTTGGGAAACCACACTTGTTCTGCACAACTACAGTCTGGAGAAGTGGTGTGGCAAGAGAGTTGGAAGCCAAACAGAAATTGAACTTGGAGGGAACGGACTTTGAAAGAGTTTGATGGCTCACTGGGAATATTACTCTTTTCGCATCCAAACACCTTGAAATCCTCTGGATCTGTGGCCTGGCCCTGGTAACACCAAGGATTGGTCACCCCTTCCTTTCATGACCTGGTCTTCTCGGTGGAGTTTTAGAACACGGAACATATTTTTCTGAAGTCGGGATGCTGAAAATGAGGAGCTGCTACTCTGATGCTGTTTATCATCATAGTGGGCCAGCCTACTCTCATTGGGTGCATTTGTGCAGAACCATACCAGATGTCTTCTTTGGATGTTAGAGGTGGTCAGATGAGTAACTACCCACATCTTTTTCTTACCCCCCTTGGGTACCCAGAAACTTTCACAGCCTCCCTTGGCTTTAGTTTGATCCACTCTCACTCTGAACAATAGATAAGAAAGAGAAGGGATGAAATTTAATTTCTGGTGAATTCTTTAGACTTTACCAGAGGTTTTTAGAATGATTTTTGGTATGACGTCAACACAAAACTGGTAGACCCACTCTGAAAACTTGAATGATAACTGGATCTCTAAATGACCCTGTGGAGGAAAAGCATGTACTGTCCTGTTTAAAACAGGAAAGCCATTGGGCCCCAGAGATTTTAGAATAAATTCACTTTCACTGCCTGAGTGACATTTGGGGTATAGAGGTTTTGAAATTCGCACAATGCCAGGCATGGCACTTACAAAAAATAGAACACACAAATAGTAAAGAAAATATAAGACCATGGAAAGTCATGCCTTTCTCAAGGTCAGTGCAGCTAACGTCATCAGCATCATTGTAAAAATGTCTTTCCTCATTGCAGAGTTTACCCTAATAATACTCTAGGGTCATCTTTATCACTGACATGTGTTTCCCCATGGAAAGAAAGCTTTGTTTCTGTATATGTATGCTTTTGCATCCCTGTAAAGGCTGGGATATTTTTGGAGTAGGGCTGCTGATGAACCATATTTCTCTGAAGCTATTACTTATAGTACCATATTTGAATCAATACATCTTCTTAAGACCAAAGACAAGTCTTTGGATGAGGAACCCCTCCACCTTCATATTTGGAGGTGTAGTCTGCCAATAGTCCTGCTTTTCCTTGCACTGCCCTTGTTTGTAGAATTATGTCAGACATTCTCAGTGACTGATAATCGATTGATCCTTCTCTTTATTCATTCATTTCCCAAGCATTTATGTCAACTACTCTTCTAGTTGCTAAAAGTGTCATGAGGAACGATGTATACATTTTGCCCAACATCTAACAATTAAAGATCTAGCCACGCTCAGTTATATATACATTGCAATTGCACAGAGCCTTTGGTTTACTGTCTCTGATCTGTGGGTTAAGACTATCCTGAGCGAAAAGGGGTTGAGTGACCTTTGCTCTTTTCCTACTTCCTAATTAAAGCATTCAGAGAAAATAAATTAGGCCATTCAGGAACATGGTTATGGACCCAGGAAGAAAAGTGTTATTTATCTCCAAATTATTAGCTCCAATGAATCTAATAATAGACCTATACACTAATGCAATTTTAAAAACTCTAAAATAGATACATGCGGTGATGACAAAATGCCATGATTGGAAGTCTGTAGGAAGAAGTGACGTCACTTTTCTTCTAGTCATTATTAACCATGCAGACTTGGGCCGTGTTCCTTGGTAGGGGCTTGGGAGAGCATCTAGAAAACTAATGGTAGGCTAATGTGATTAGTTTCTAGCCAACTTTTTACAGGATGTCCATGCATGTTCTTTAAGCCTCTTTCTCATTGTTATTGCTGAAATTTTTGTTAAACTGGCAATATCTCATAGCAGTCAAGTAGGTTTTATGGGACTGAAGCAAAATGCAGGGCTTGGGCACACTCAATCAACAGTTGCAATATGAGTGGGGTTCATGGATTAGCATGCACTCATTTTGCAAATCCAAAGCAGCTTCTATGGGAGGGGTCTTCATTCTTCTGCAAATCACAGAGGCTCAGTGGTTACAGAGTTTCTATTCTTAGTGTAACCCCCCAATTTTATTTATATTATATATTTTATATATATAAAACAGCCACATTTTTAAATGAAAGAAAACTTTAATAGGTTCAAAACTGTCATGACTTTTAAGATATATAAGTGATTAAATTTTTTTATTGAGGAGACAACTAGCTTGAGTGGAACGCATAAAACCTCATAAAACACAAAAGTTAAATTTTGTCATAGAATGGAAATCAGTTTGAGAAATCAACAGGGTTTCCTTTTCTCCCTGAATAAATTCTAAACAGTCCTTAGAAAATGAATTACCAGACTACACATTAGGATAAAATATTTTATAGCCACAAAACTAAAGCTACTCTCCGACCACTCAGGAGGAGAAGGAAAAAAAAATAAAGAAGGGGGGAAAGAATAACTCATCGTTGCGGTTTCCCTGCGAATGGCATCAGATGCTAGGCTTTGCCTCCATTTTAACAGTTTGACCTTGTTTAGAAGAACCCAGATCCGTCCTCAGCCCTCCTAGATGGCTCTCCCTGACCACCTGCGACGGAAAGCCCACACCTCTGAGAGCGCTTTCAGCTGGAGCTTTGCCAATAGAAGTAATTACGTGATGAAACTACTTAACTTTGACTAAAATACTCTCACCAGGTTCTTGCAAACGGTGTGTCTTATATCTTGTCGAAGCAATTTTATATCATGCCTTTAAAGTACAGTAATGGCCCCTTGCATTGACAGAATCCTCGTAAAAAGAGAAGACCAAGACCTGGCTCATGAAGTGGTATTGATTTTCTGAGTCCCTGCTCGAGTTGCCAAAGATACAACACTGTTGTTAGGGAGAGGCGCTGCTTTGGCCTTCAATATCACAGGAGGGTTCCTCAGTAAGCACAGGCATCAGGAGGCCCTGGCAATAAATAATGTATCGGGGTGATAACTGCCTGTAGTACTTGGTTAGTTTGAAAATGACTCAGCGCTTGTTCGTCCCAAATGCTTCTGAGTGTCACCAACGGCTGAGACACACTGTTCTCTGTATAAACAGTGCTCAGGCTCCTGGGGGTTAACATCCATGAAGGCTTCGTTTTAGGCAGATTTTTTAATATTTTAATCACCAGTGAGGACAATGAACAGATTTTACTGCTAACTGAAATGATGTCTTCAATTTGTTGTTTGAGGGAGTTTAAATGTGTCTGCAGAGCCATGGCTATGTCTAATACAGGGTAAGGTTGTTTTTAGTCATTTCTAGCAAGATTCATAATCTTAGGCAAAGCACTGTGGGCAGAGCCCTGTGGGTGTCATTACAGGCAGGAGACAGAGGGAGCCAAACATCCCAACCAGAAGCCTAAAAATGGGCACTTCCGCAGGCCTACAGAAGGGTGTGACTTCACCTTTAGGTTCATTGCTACACTGACGAGACAGTTGCACACTACCTACTACCAAATACAAATAAGATGGAACATGGGGGGATCTTCAAGGAAAATTCAAAGCTATGTCTTTTAATCTTTTGAGAATATGAATAGTGATACTCAAAAATATTGTTCTTTTGGTCGTGGTGGCAGGAAGACTACAGAAAGACAGACAGTAGGTATGCCACAGGGATAAATAGGCCCTAGGCCAGAATTCTCACTTTTAGAGGAGGCTGATGGAGAGAACAGATGTGTCAGTAGAACCAACATTAAGTCTCTTTCGCATACTGATTATTCTTAACCCAACCCTGGAAGAACCCCAATCTTGCATGTGTAACCCCATTATACATTGTATCTCCCATCACTCAGAAGACAAGAGACCAGTCAGAAATAGAGAACAAGAACCTGCTACCTGTCTAGGTCAGCTGGGAAGACATTTGTCTATTAGTTTCTCTTCCCTCCAATTAATAGTGAAAGCTGGCAAACTGGCGGCTATTCTAATGAGCTTTCATTATCAATTTGACACAGCCTAGATTAATCTGAGGGTGTTTTCACCTGAGCAATGGCACAGATCAGACTGGCCTGGGGCCATGTCTGTGAGAAATTGTCTTGATGGCTGATTGATGCGTGAAGGCCCAGACCACTATGGGCAGATCTATCCTTAGGCAGGTGGCCGTGAGCTTTGTAAGAAAGCTAGTTGAACATAAACCAGTGAGAGCTTGGAAACAGTGTTCCATCATAGTTTCTGCTAGAGTATCCGCTTGCTTTCATACCTAGGTTTCCATCCATGATGTATTGGAACCTAGAAGTGTAAGGTAGATGAGCCCTTCCCCTGATAATTTGTTTTTAGTCAAAACCTCTATTCAGCAGCAGAATTAAACTAGAATGACATGTATGTTTGTTGTACAGTGACTGGTTTTCAGGGATTCCATTAGAATAACAGAAGTTGTTGCTTAGTGGGCAGAGTACCATACTCCTTGCTGTCTATGCAGTGCTGTGACTAGAATTGGATAGTGTTTCCCAAGTCTAGGAGTCCTAATGGCTCAGGGAAGAGAAGGTATTTCATCACATGGCTGTGTTATGAAATGTTTCTCACCCTGTGTCTCTGTCTGATCTTAAACAGGTGAAGACCACAGATGATTGTATTCCAAATAAGAGAAGGACTTGGAGACAAATTTAAGATTGAAGTTTTAATATAAATAATAGTGGTTGTTGGTTGATTAAGTTTATTGTCAAATAATTTCATACATATGTGTTGTATATTGTTTTACATTGCCCTCTGCTCTTTTTATCTTTCTCCTCCCATATCGTTCCTCCTTCTTCCCTACAGGCCCCTTCTTACATCCACACTTGTTTGGTTTAGTGCCTTCCTCTTTTAACCTGTGGAGTTGTAAGTATGGAAGTGTCCACAGGAGTATAGTGGGTTTACCATTTGGTGCACAACTGGAGACAATACCTATCCCTCCCCCGGAATCCCCCGATTGTTGATAGTCCAGCAGCGGGAAATAGATCCCCATAAGTCTCTCCAGATCCGTGGTGGCTACTGACAGGTGCAACCTTGTGCAGGTCCTGTGCAGGCGACTGCAGATGCTGAGAGAGCATGTTTGCAATGGCCATGTCATGCCCTGAGAACAGCATTTCAAGTTTTCTCCCTATCTTCAGGCTCTTACATCTGCCTTCTTATCTGCAATATTCTCTGAGCCTTATGGTGGGGTTAATAAATGTGCTGTTTAGGGATGAGCATAAAGCTTTCGCTTCTTCTAAGAATCACGACTTGACATGGGTCTTCAAATTAATTGATGGTCACAGCAGGAAGAAGTTTTTCCGATTAAGGATAAGAGTAGCATTTGTCTAGGGATGTGAAGACAAATATTTAGACAGCAGTTTAGCCAAGAAGGTTACTCAGAAGGCCGAGGCAGGAGGATCACCAGAGTCTAAAATTTCGGAGCTATAGTGCACTAAGCCAATCAGGTGTCTATAAAGCATTCAACACCAAGATGGTGAGAGCAGGGAACTACCAGCTTGCTTAAGGAGGGGTGAACCAGCCCACTTCAGAAATGGAGCAGGTCAAAACTGTGCTGATCAATAGACATTCGTAAAGGAAACCACTGTAACTACCAAAAGGGACTGTAGACTCATGAAGCTAGAACAAGACATTAAGATGAAGACAATGATTTGCCAAAAGGAAGAAAAAAATGAGTCTGATATCCAGTAGAATGAGAAAACAGCTACAGGAAAATATTAACTGTCTTTGTGTCTGCCTCAGTGTGTTGCTGCACCTCAGTAAACGAGGTACATATAGAACAAGGAGGTTATTGCTTTCCTTCAGTGCAGTTTGAGAATATTTTCTTCAGGCCAAAATACATATTGATTTTCTCATAAGGATAAGAAAAGTTCCTTGCTTGGAAATCAGCTTGACTTTATGTGCCAGTTCCAATAATGAGGTTAGCTCCTCATTCTGTGATTGCTGTGTCCTCTTCCCAGGGAACATCTAGCGCCTTTTCCCATATCTGAATTCAGCCTCCTCGTGGTTTTTTTTTTTTTTCCTGCAATGTGGTATCTCTAAGCTTATGTCCTTATTTAACCTCAGTGATTGTCTGAAGCTCTATCCCTTCCTGAAATCACTACCATGTTGAGGGCTTCCCATGGGCAGACTCAAGCAGATAGATTAGGAAATATGCTTAGCACAGGGTGACAGCTAAACCAGGACAGTGCTATTGAGAGTGTCACTGTTTGGTCCTTTGCCCCCAAATGTATTAGTCATCTGAATTCAAGTAGAAAAGGACATATAAGCAATACCAACCACACCCAACATTTACTAATGTTTGCTGAAGAACACTGAACCTGTAGGCTCAATCATGTTCTAAATCTTCTGTCATCTTAGATGGACGACTTAAGGATGGTTAAGGGTCCATTAGCCTTGGGCAAATGAGGGGGTCAGCTAAGGATAAATGAAAGAGAATACTAATTCATGTAGAGGTAATAAAATAAGGGACCTCATTACCCTAAAAGGTGATTCCAGCAGAAATTATAAATGGATTTTAAAAGGGGTTGGACATATTTATGAATGGCAGGTACCTAAATGGTTCTCAAGAGAAGTAGGGCGTGGTCAACCTTTAAGTTGGTTGTTGGAGGTGATAGTTGTACCTTCTCAGACCTTGTTCTCTGGAACATCTCTTGGTAGTAGGTCCCGTTATTGAAGGGAACACAGGCATGGGTGATGTCAACTTCTGAAACACATGGGAGGAGAATGGGGAACTGTACAGAAAATGTATTTAAAGCCATGCTGCTTTGTAACTAGATGACCCTGGAAAAGTGTAGCATCTGGAAAAAAGAATTATGATATATAATATGCACAATTTTAGAACTGTATTCTGAGCCTATGGAATAGTATGCTTTTAAAAATTATTTCTGCTTCCCCTCCCTCTTTTCACTTGACATAATATCATTCTGGTTCATCCATGTTTTTGTAATGACAAGATTGCTTTCCTTTTAGGACTAACTAGTATTCTACTGTGTCTGGGTCCTACATTTTCCCTATCTTTATCCTGGGGGTTCCTTGGTTTGATTCATTGGCTTAATCATTGTGTACTGCTGCAACAGAGATGCGCTATAAACATCTCATCCACGTATTGATATGATTACTGTGAATCAATCAGCAATAGAATTTCTAAGTTGTATGGTGATTTCACTTTTAATTTTCAGAGTTCTTACTACCACATTAATAACTAATTTCACAATGTATATATACTTTAAAACATTATATTATGTTTGATAGAAACAAGATGACTGAATAGGTTAAGGGCCTGTCATGAAAGCAAACATACTAAAGTTTAGGTCTTTAGTACCCTTGCACAAGCCAGGCATAGAAGCATGCACCGGAAATCCATCACTATGGGTGCAAGACAAAATGATCCCTTGAATTCATTTTCATCTATTCTAGCCAATCAGTGAGCTCTAGCCTCTGGGAGAGAACCTATCTGATAAAAGGTGACCAACTGAGGAAGACCTGGAATAGACCTCAGGCCTTCATGTGCATATGCCCACATACAGACGAATACATGAACACTTGCATACAATTCTCTCTATCATGCACAATTATAACTGTCATGATTGTAAGGAAACCCATGGAAATTAAAATGATACTCTTTGTCACTTTCCAAGCACAGTCGCCTGTGCTGGGCAGATGGTTTCATTATATCCCTGGATATTCCATCTGTGGGACTATGTTTTCCAGAAGACTGTTAGCCATGGAATTCGGGTGACCTGACATGGCTTTGGATAAAGTGCTTTTCAGATCGGTGCTGACTGCTGTGACTGACTACAGATGCAGTCTCAGAGGTTGGCGGGGGAATTAGATGCCCACGCCCCAAGCCTGATTGACCACTTCTTATATTTGCCTGATGTTTTCTGCAAAGACAAGATCTTGCACAGGTCAGAAAGCCTTCCAAACTCCCCCTGTGAAGTAAAAACATAGCACCTTTAGGGAGACTCTCCCAACATCGTCATTGACTCATCAGCCTGCCTAAAAAAATTGGAACCCTGAGAATTAAAAAATTGGAACCCCAAAACAATTAAAAATCTATTAATGGCTAAGGACGGTGAGATTTAGAGGACGATAACTCTTTCAGTTGGGGAAATACTCCAAGGAGCCTTAACTCTGAAGAAAGGAAAAATCCTTTGGACCTATTATTGAAAATAATTAAAATAAAGGAATAACATCATTCTGTATAATAAAAATGATCATAAAATTGGGCTTTTATGGTGATAGTTAACAAAATTGGTTAGCTACACTTTTTGTTTCATTGTCTAAGAACAAATGACTGGACTGGTGGAGAGTCGGTTGGGACAAGGATGGCCAAGAGACTTAAAGCTTAAGAAATACAGTTTTCACTTCCAGATTGTTCTTACTTTCTGTGATTGTGTGATCTCTCTATTTCATCCAAAGGCTAAAAGAGTCAAGTTTGATGCATGCAGTCACTTCACATGGATGGTCTTTGGAAGGAAGCAAAGGAAATGGAGGAAAAGATCCATACATGAGTAAAGTGGTCAAGGAAAGAGGAGCCCAAGGAAGACACGGACAGAAAAAGGTCTTTGAGAATGGAAAGAAAAGTGGAACTCCCTTCCCAACTGTACAATTTAGGGATTGAAGTGCCTGTCCACTTGTGACATTGGGCTGAGTCATTTCATCAGAAAATTCAGTGAAAATTAGTTAGAGATGATGGAAAGACTGGGGACAGTCAGGATATTGGTATGTTATCAATCAAAGTCCTTTTTAAATAAATGTGAATCTAAGATTTCAGAGAAGATGACCTATTACTTTCACCACTATTAACTATAGAGACATGAACTAAAACAATTAACACTGATCAAATCAACACTTGTTTTTAATTATTGCACACACTCTTAGAAACTTTAAAAGACACCTTCATCTCCAAAATCCAGCCGACTCTCCCAGAAATCTTCTAGCATGGAGAATTATCGACATTTTATTCCTTTTATTTCCTTTCTTCTTTTTTTTCATTTTTCCCCAAATTTAGGTACTGAGAAATCCAATCCTTCACAGAGTTATATTTCATTGTGTGAAAGCAATCCCTTGGATATTTGTTCAAGGTTAAATACTTGACTCACAGAGTTGGTTAAAAACCTGACATGGAATAGAATGTTGGTTTTGCTACAGTTTATGAACTGTGGTATTCAACATTAATATAGGAAATGTAGAGGGGACATTTGCTGAGCCAAATGCACAGATCTCTGGTATCTTGGACACACAGAACAATATGTAAAGTAATAGAAAAAACAAACAGCTTAGGAAAAGCAGAGCAAGGTATCGTTGTAATTCCTGAAAGGGATTTACAACCTATATAAACATGAGTCATAAACCCATGGGCAAATAGATCCAGCTCTTTCAGGGAGAAGCTTCGTTTATATATGGGAACTAAAAACTTAAGATAAGAGAGAGGGTCAACAACACAAAAAAGACCAACATTACCCAGAACATGTAATGCCGCAGTAAATGGCTGTCCTGACATTTCAGTTACAGACTTTTGATTTTTAATTTCCTTAGCACCTGCGTTCCTTTTTTAAGAACAGGGCATGCCAGCAATCCTCTCAGAACTTTTCAGGTTGTATATTCTCACGGAAGATGTTCTCTATCAAATGTCGGGAAAATTCCCATTAACTGTGTACTTTATGCTCCCTAGAAAGAACCGAACTGTGTCTGCTGGTGAAAGCCAAGGCATCTCTAGCTACACACCCACTGAAGTTTCAAATCCTGTCAGTGAGTAGAGACACTGACTGAACCTGTCTCACAAAGGAAGTAGCATGTCTGTCACACTCTGGGGTCACTCTACGGGTGGCAAAAAACAATGCACCTAAGCTTTTGTTACTCTTGATCTCAAACCCAAAATAGGAAGGAGACAGCCAGTCATAGTAGCTCCTATCTATACTACCAGCACTCAGAAGACCCAGACAGGAAGATTGCAGGTTTAAGGACAACCTGGGCTACACAGTGACATATTTTCAGTGGAATGAAATGAAATGAGACAGAAATAAAGAAAAGGGATTCTCTTCTGTGTAGCTTTCCATTTCTCTGTTTTACAATAGGTATAATAACTATGCATATGAATGTATGCACGTGCATGAATGTGTGGACATTAAATGTACTTTGAGTACTTAGTAACATGAACACTCTTTAGATTTAGATGAAAGTAATTACAGCTTGGTGTGGACATCAGTCATTTCTATATTTGGTAGACAATTATTTGTCTTAAAAAACTACTTTAAGACAGTAGACCAATAAATGTATTTGTATTGAATTCTTGTGTGCTGAGATTTATATAGGACAGGGACCTAGAAAACGACCACCGAGATTAAAGAATCTTTTGCATGAGTATTGACAGTTTGGTTTCCAAAATGCTCAGTAGTTTACATCTCACCAGCACTGTGCAAGAAGGTGTACTCTCAACCTGCACAGAAGTTCTGTGCACCCTGGAATGAGGTTTCAGGGTCTGCCTTATGCTGTTCATCATGCACAGGTATCTCATCGTGGAGGCAAACCCTCCACAACATGAATTCAGAGTAGCATGGGTACAGAGCCTTATTCTTCACATCTTCTCTGTCTTCTGAAGTCATGTGGGACAGTCTAAGGAGTAGCACTGTTTTTATTGGTTTATTTTTTATCTTTTTTTAATTTACTTATTTATTAATTAAAGATTTCTGTCTCTTACGCCACCGCTTCCCATTTCCCTCCCCCTCCCCCAATCAAGCCCCCCTCCCTCATCAGCCCAAAGAGCAATCAGGGTTCCCTGCCCTGTGGGAAGTCCAAGGACCACCCACCTCCATCCAGGTCTAGTAAGATGAGCATCCAAACTGCCTAGGCTCCCACAAAGGCACTGTGTGCAGTAGGATCAAAAACCCAGTGCCATTGTTCCTGAGTTCTCAGTAGTCCTCATTGTCCGCTATGTTCAGCGAGTCCAATTTTATCCCAAGCTTTTTCAGACCCAGGCCAGCTGGCCTTGGTGAGTTCCTGAAAGAACATCCCCATTGACTCAGTGTGTGGGCGCACCCCTCACGGCCCTGAGTTCCTTGCTCGTGCTCTCTCTCCTTCTGTTCCTGATTTGGACCTTGAGATTTCTGTCTGGTGCTCCAATGTGGGTCTCTGTCTCCTTTCTTCGTCTGATGAAGGTTAATATTCAGGAGGATGACTATATGTTTTTCTTTGGGTTCTCCTTCTTATATAGCTTCTCTAGGATCACTAATTATAGGCACAATGTCCTTTGTTTATGACTAGAAACCAAATATGAGTGAGTACATCCCATGTTCCTCTTTTTGGGTCTGGCTTACCTCACTCAGGATAGTGTTTTCTATTTCCGTCCATTTGCATGAAAAATTCAAGAAGTCCTTGTTTTACTGCTGAGTAGTACTCTAATATGTATATATTCCATACTTTCTTCATCCATTCTTCCATTGAAGGGCATCTACGTTGTTTCTAGGTTTTGGCTATTACAAACAATGATGCTATGAACATAGTTGAGCATAAACTTTTGTTGTATGATAGGGCATGTCTTGGGTATATTCCCAAGAGTGGTATTGCTGAGTCCAGGGGTAGGTTGATCCCGAATTTCCTGAGAAACCGCCACACTGCTTTCCAAAGTGGTTGCACAAGTTTGCATTCCCACCAGCAATGGATGAGTGTACCCCTTTCTCCACAATCTCTCCAGCAAAGGCTATCATTGGTGTTTTTGATTTTAGCCATTCTGACAGGTGTAAGATGGTATCTTAAAGTTGTCTTGATTTGCATTTCCCTGATTGCTAAGGAAGTAGAGCATGACCTTAAGTGTCTTTTGGCCATTTGAACTTCTTCTGTTGAGAATTCTCTGTTCAGTTCAGTGCCCCATTTTATAATTGCTTTGATTAGCCTTTTACAGTCTACTTTCTTGAGTTCTTTATATATTTTGGAGATCAGACCTTTGTCAGTTGTGGGGTTGGTGAAGATCTTCTCCCAGTCAGTGGGTTGCCTTTTTGTCTTAGTGACAGTGTCCTTTGCTTTACAGAAGCTTCTCAGTCTCAGAAGGTCCCATTTATTCAATGAGGCCCTTAATGTTTGTGCTGCTGGGGTTATACATAGGAAGTGGTCTCCTGTGCCCCTGTGTTGTAGAGTACTTCCCAGTTTCTCTTCTATCAGGTTCAGTGTGTTCGGACTGATATTGAGGTCTTTAATCTTGTCATTCACTCACGCTTTGCACAAGACTTTTCTTCTACCTCTGCGTTCTGTTCTTCTTCTTCACTGCTGCCTCTTACTTTTGCCGAGTTTCTCCATGTTCTTTATGCTCTGTGTTCTCTCTCAGTCTTCCTAAGACCCCTGATTCACTGTTCTGGGCATTTCTTCAGTCATCATGTTTTATTTATTTCTCTATATTTGCACTTTTGTGCAACATCTTGTGTTAGGTGAGGTTCTTTGTAAATGTGGCTGTTCTTCACGCTGCACAATAATATCTCCTGCTTTTCCATTAAGATTTTTTAAATAGACACCTATTTTTTAGATTTAAATTGAATGAAATGACCAATGAAATAGAGATCATAATTTACTCAGGACATGTAAGGAAGGCAGCAGAAGAAGAATTAAAAAAAATAATGTTTCTGAACAAAGTCACTGAGTATATGGTAATTCCCTTTTTAAAACTCAGGAAATCACAGATAGTATTACTTTGAAATGAAGTTTCTGTAGTTGGAATAGCCTCAAATGGGACACTACTGCCCATCAGGATGGCCATACACACAAGATTGGGTCAAATGCCCTGCTGACTTTAAAAAGTGTGCTATTTGAAATACAGATATCGATGTCCTTCCATTTGTTTCCCATTCATTTCTTTTGAGATTGGAGATATGGTTAAGAGAAGGGAGACCTGATCATTATCTGGGGGAAAACAGTCTCCAAAGAAGCCCTGACCAGTAAGAGCCAGGCTGAAGGCTGAAGGCTGCTCCTATTCATTACAGCCACAAGTACCATAAAGTCAACATTCTCCTGTGAGGCAAGTTGTCAGTAGTAGCACACACTGTCTGTCCACGGGTAAGCACTGACACTCTCCAGGGTAGCTGCCCTTCAATAGCTGCTCACACGTGTAGATGTTAGTTTTCAATTTTTTTCAAGTCATTCCGTATTAAACGTTAGCTCATTTATGGTACATTCCCTTATCATTTCCCAGGCAAGCCTAATGTTTCTTCATGGTCACTTGTCCTCACTACCTCCCCTCAACCTCGTATTTCCTTGCAGTTGGGCAACTTAATGAGAATGACTGGTTCGTTAGGGCCCTCTTCAGCCCACTATGTCTCTGGTCCATGGGGCCTCCATGCACAGCCATATCTTCCCTAATTCTCAGCAATCACATCTTTTAATCACCACAGAGCATGCTGAGACTCATCCTTCCCCTTTTGAAGAAGGAGTTCTTCATTGGTCCATCTTAATGTTAACATTCTTCATCCCCAGAGTGCCATTCAGTCTTTGTAGATAGTTAATGCATTAAACTAGGGATGCAAAAGCTGGCAGTGTTAGAGAGTAAGAGGTTCACTGGGCACATCACACAGAAAATTTATCTCAGAAGCGACAAATATATACGTGCCCTGCTTGTTTCCATGTTTCCATTTCAGAATGCCAACGGCAGCCTAATGGAAGATCAAATGATGAAGCAAGCCCATTCACCGGCTTAAATCTGATTTGTCTTAATACAGTGTTTTACCAGGGAAAGCACCAAGTGGCCTCGGTGTTACTGCTGTTGCTGGTGTTATTTAGCCCATCTATTCTTTCTAATAAAAAAAAGCTGAAGAAATAAAAAACTATTGATCTTTATTTATTGACTTCCTTGTGAGTATAGTTAAAGTTGACAGAGATCAATCACAATAAAGTTAAATGGGTGGTATAGTATAACAAGCCTGGGGTTGTAAATGGAGTCTTAATTATGGGAGTGTTCATGCTTTCCTATATGCATATTTCCAGGCGTAGGGGTTTGTAATAGCTCTGATGGTGGAGGTGGCAGGATGTTCTGCCATCTTCACACATTGGTCATCAGTGTTCCCATTTTTCATTAAAGAGCAGGAAAAGCGGGAGCAAAAGGAACTAGAACAGCCATTTCTGATCTATTTTATTAAGTCTATGCTTCCCTCTGTTCATCTTTAGAGATTCTAAATGAAATTAATTTTACACCTGACAGCATAAAGTTGAATGGATGAGAGATAACCAGACACGATGAAACTGCTTCCTTCAAGCAGAATATCAGCCTTCAGCACAGAAGGCAACACCATAGCTTCTATCCTGTTGAACGTGAACAGTATGCCACAGACCTACTCTGCTCACCTCTGCCTCTTATCCTCACAACATTTCTGTGTTTCTTGCCAGAGAGAGAAAATATTCTCCTAAATGTTATAAAATGGAGAGGTTTTGTTTTATTTTATCTCTTCTTTTGGAGTTGTCTTGGATCAAATTGCTCAGTTAGTGACATTGCCTTGCTAATAATATTTGCTTTTCTCACCTATGCAAATAAAGATCGTTATAACAGTGCCCATTAGTAGGATAAATGGGTATCCTTGTCTTTCTGACAGTGGGATTATCGCTAACTTCAGTCATCTACAGATTCGCTTTCAATTCCTCTAGATCAAATCTTGCCCCAAATTAAACATTGGTTTGAGAGTAGTATCTTCTGATTAACGAAGGGTCTGAGTGAGGACAAAAGCCCAAGTTAACTTTTCTTTTCAGTTTGTGTTCAGAAAGGGACCCACTGAGCACATCAATGCTCTCACCCCTCTTTGTCCCTGTGGCTACAATCCTTAGGTTGTTGACCATGGCCAGGTTTCTGGACACAGTGGAACTAAGTACTCACAATATTACGAGTGAGTATTAGGTTCTTATTATTGTGGTGCAGAAAATATAGTCATGCATATATTTTTTAAATCTGATTTTGTTCATAAATAAAAAGTTAACAATGCTAACAGAATTTGTGACAACATACGGTTCTTCCTGTATTGTATTTTTATATTTAAAATAATAAGAAAATATTTTGCTGGGGCTTAGAAATATGATCTTACCATACATATGGCTTTTCTCTTCTCCATTCCCTTCACTGATAAAAACTGTCCGTACCCTTATGTATAGGTGAAAAAAAAGGGACCATTTCTCAGGGAATAAATGTTTCTTTGATTTCCTTTTCTTTTTCAATTGGTTGCCATTAATTTTAAACTTTCTTGGCATTTTCTAGGCAATAAGAAGAGGGAAACAAGGGGCCTTTGGAGGGGACTCTGGCCCTTTCTGTAATGTGCTCACAACTAGCTGTCCATTTTGAAGCACAGCTTGTCTGCATACAGAGATCACTTCTATCCTTTGCACTCAAAGACAATTGACAATTGGTCCAAATGCAGGAAATAAGGGTCACAGCAATTTCCATAAGGGGCATAGTTAATGCGATTCTTGCCATTCCTAATGCTGCATGAAAATACCAAGTTTTGTGCAAAAATCAGCTCTGAGTGCACACCTCAATCCCCCAATAAACAGAACCTTCAATCTCTTTGGAGAGACCTAGAAATCAAGGATGGCTAACTCATTTTTGGATGGTGGTCTCTACAAGCCTGTCCCAGTCAGCTATTTCCAAAGTTTATTGTGATGCTCACGAACACATTTCCCACATCAGGAGTCAGACAGAGGAGAATGTTTGGAGAAAGAAAATTGCTCCTTCAAAATAGCATGTTGTAAATAAATTATTTTGTGAAATCTATTTAATTTATTTATTTTGATGAACAGCAATGGTTAGAGATATTTGAGGATTCATGTAGAAATCACAGGAGCTCATGAAGCTCAATGGCTTATTATTTTTTTAATTATTTTTCTTGATTGGGTATGCATGTGGCAGTATTTGCTATGCATTCATCAAATTCTGATGAATAGTGTATTAATTAGGATTAGGTTCAGCTGGTAGTAGCAGAAAAAATGTGGCAGTGGCTTCAGATGAAAAATACGTGCTTATTTCTATGTGACAAGAAAATCTGGAGGAATGAAGTCCAGGATTGGCGTGACAGTTCTATGTCCCCAAGGTCCCTTCAACTTACTACTCTAACACTCCTAGACTAAAGCCTTCAGCATCACATAGTCTTGTAGCTCTGGTGGGTGGAAACTCCAAGACAGGAAGGGTAAGGAAAAAAATATAAAGGAGAAACCCAATGTCTCTCTCTTTCTCCCTCTCCCGCTCACCCTACCTGCTCTTGCACTGCTAGATTTTACCATATAATCTTAATCCTATGAAGTCCTGTTAAAGATTATATTAATATCAGAAAATAGGGTTCTCCAAACATTCTCTTTCATAGGCTCTATTACTGATCAAGATTTAACCCCACTAAGGGGCTAAAGAGCCTACCACCTCTTCTTTCTTCAGTAAGCACTTTGGAAAACACTATAAAAGTTTCCTTCATATCTTTGCTCTAAAAGATACCAATGGTTAGCTAGATCATCAGCTTTATTGCCTGCCACACAAACAAGCAAGATCCGTAGCCCCATGATATATGTGGCACACAATGTACAGTCATTGTTCTGTTTGTCCTGTTTCAGTCTAGATCTTAAAAAGCCATCAAGAGCGAAAGGATGAAGCTAATGGGCATGAAAGCTGCTTGGTAAAACACAGTCCATAGGCTATCTTACGAGACGGCTATTCTACAGCTCAACCTCGGTGCTTGTTTATATAAGGGAGTAACTCTGTGGGTTTCACTGGAGGTAAACCATTACATTCTCCTGAACAAGTTTCACATTTTGATAGTATTTCATTGGTAGTACCTGTGATTATTTAAAAATTATATCAACATTTCTTTCTCTCCCTCCCACACTTCTTTATCAATATTTTATGATAAAATCTTGTTCACAAGTAACTCACATTTTTGTTCTGTTTGGGTGACCTGGAAAATGATCTTTATTCCGTGGGAACCCTTACTCAGGAGAATCAGCCTGGTACCGACTATCGAAAAAGGTCAGCACCACGGACAGCAACAAATGTCCTCCTGTGATACCATTAAGCATTTGTGGATATCTCTGCTACGCCAGCCCTAGTGTTGTAGAGAGTCAAGTGACAAAATTTGGGAAAGGAAGAACGCTGTAAAATAGCTACAGCACTGATTTATCTGACGTCTCCACTGACTCCTCTTATCCATCACTTTCACCTCAAACTAGCCCGAGTCAGAATTTTGCTCCTTACAACTTGAATTAATTTTCAACTCCTACATCTATTATGAGACCACTCAAGATAAATTCTTCTAATTTGTTCAGACTACATTTCTTCAACATTTGGCATCTTCGTTTTTTTTTTAATTCAAGTCAATGAACAAGGCATAATTCAAATAATTTGATATATTGCCAGGATTAATTAAGAGGACTGCCTAGACTCCTGAGTCACCAGGTCCTGTTTGTTGTTGTCCAACTCAAACACAACTTGTTCTAATGGTTCTGATTCATTCCTTCTTCTTCACACTTATTTTTTCTGCAGTGACACTAGAGTCTAAGTCTTTATTTTGTAGATAATTAATTGAAATACAAGAAAAGTTGTATAATGAGCTCAGTCATGTGGAAGGTTGGGCATGTGGAAAGTGGCAGACGTGGGCATGAGTTTCTTGTGTCTTGACCATAGACTCACCCCCATTCTGCTCTATTTTAACATATCAGGTCTCTAAGATCTGAACAGTAGTAAAATCCAAGATGGCTAAAATGTATATAGTTTATGGTCAGACTAGAAAATATCTAATTCAGCTACTTCTCAGATTTCTACAACACATCAATGTTTTTCACTCTGTTATTTGTTAATCTTCCTTTTTAACTCATCTTTTCGAAAGCAGAATTTTTGAGCATCATATACTATCTATTCTGAAGGAACAGCTGGTTCTATCTGCTTGGTCCTAGTAGCTGTGTACTGTGGAATAAGAAACTAGATGTACTCCCAAAACCAAGAGCTCTTATTCACGTATCCTGAGTCACAGTCCATGGTGTGTGTGTATGTGTGTGTGTGAGATGCGTGCACATGTGTATGTGTATACATGTATATGCATGAGTACATGAGCATGCATGTGGAGAAAATAGTTTGATGTTCAGTGTCATCTTCGATTGTTCCCCATCTTGTTCTTAGGAACAGTCTCTCACTAAACCTAAAGTTTACTTGCTTACCTCAACTGACTGGCCGGTAAGCCCCTAGAATCCACCTGTCTCTGCTCAATCAGAGGTGGAATTACAGATGTGTACTGACGCACCTACACTTTTACATATGTGCTGGAAAGTTTCTTAGGCTTGAGCCAAGTGTGGTGGCTCATGCCTTTAATCCCAGTATTTGGGAGGAAAACCACATGTAGATATCTGTGAGTTCCAGGCTGTACTGGTCTACTTAGAGAGTTTCAGCCCAAGCAAGACTACATAGTAAGATCATGTCTCAAAAAGAAACTACAACAAAAGCAGACCATAAGATCCTTGTGTGACAAACATTTTCCTGACAACGCTGTCTTCCCCTACCCGAGTCCAGTTTTAAAGATTCCTTTTACTACACTCTCTTCAGATGCTTGTTTCGGCTAACAGTGCTCTATGACATGTGATTGTGTGTGGTTACCTCTGCTCTAAACTGATCTGATCCAAGAGAAACCTGTATATTTTTTCTACCTTGGAAAATTCCCAGATGAAAGGCTGACAAGATTCTGGGGTAGGACTGATTTCAAACATAAAAATTGCAAAGCATCCGAATGGTCCAGCTACATTTCTCTTTCCCTTTCTCTTTTTCTTCTTTTTTACATTTAATGTAAAATCTTGGGTGCATGGTTTGTTTCCTTATTTTATAAGAGACTATTTCTTTATTTTTAGTGTGTGTGTGTTTTGTGTGTGTGTGTGTGTGAGAGAGAGAGAGAGAGTTCATGTGGCATGCTCATGAATTCGGGTGCACACCATCGCCAGAGGAGTTGGATTGCTCTAGAGCAGAATTTGCAGGCAGTTGTGAGCTGTCCAACATGGGTGCCGGGAACCAAACTCAAGTCTTCTGTGATAGTAGTGGGTACTCTTAGCCACTGAACCAACTATATGGCCCCTGGTTTTTTGTTTGATCATCACTGTTGTTTTTAATCAATGGTCATAGTGAGCCATACCCACTGAGACTTCTGAAGAGGGCTAAGTTGTCTGCAAGAGTTTTACCTCACACAGGGGAGAAGTCGGTTGATGAGACCCACCTTGTTCAGATTTACTGCTTTAGCATATTTCATGCTAAAAATATTTTTTCTACCATCTGCCAAGATTAGCACTCTGGTGGCGTAATAAATTTACTCACCCTGTTTCTTTGATGTAGTTTGGAACCAACTTTATGCTTTATTCAGCCTAATTGAAACGAAGATAAGATAAATGATGCACTTTGAATCTCCCCTCAGATGTACCATTGCTCATTACTTCAACAGTGGAAGAACGCATTTGATTGTAATCTTGATGTTTCAGTAAAATAAAAGTTCCCGTGGCAAATATTCAGTATTAGCCGTTGTCACCATCCAACAGCCTTTTGTAAAAAAAATCTTTAACAGCCTCAAATAAAATACCGCTCTCCATTAAAATGCAAAGTTGGTGGCTATTCTTCCAAAAGATACTAGGGAAAGAAATATTTTGCAGTGATAATATATGACTTGATATTCATTTATGTCTGAGGTTCAAACCAAAGGCCAGATTTAGATGTTGGTTCATTCTTTGCTTTTCCGTAAAGTTTCAACTTTCATCTCTTCTTTAGTCTTCTACCTGCATTTAAATTGGTTCTTTTTTTCTTCACCATGTTTAAATACAATTTAACATGCATTTAAATTGCTGTGGAGCTCCCTCCATCTTTGATCCTGGACTCTACCGTGGTACTCATTTGAGCTGAGAATGTAACAATAACTGTGACACAGGCAAGGCTTTTGAAGTCTCGGCAAACCAGGGCTTGGCACATAGCCAAGGTCTTACGCTGAAAACCATGGGCTTCAAACATGGACTGAATAAAGAGAAGACCAACAAACATGCCAAGCTGGACAGGGAAAAGCCCACTGGGCCTTAACTCTACACAAAGAACTACAGCCAATTGAGCAATGCTGTGAGCAGAAGTGACCCTCCCCAGGAAAAAGGACATCAATTTGCTGTCTAGTACCAAAAGGTCAGCCCTGAAAACATATATAGAAGTAACATCATATATACTCGCACATTATATTTATGAATACATATGTAAATAGAAATGCATGTGTATATTCAAATGTATATGTATTTACAAATGCATGCAATAGCAATTAATGAAAGACGATACCATGAATTTGAAGGAGGAGCATATGGAATGGTTTGGAAGGAGGTAAGGCAAGGAGAAAATATTGTAATTAAAATACAGTTGAAAAATAAACAAAAAATTAGGCATGGATTTGTCTGCTGGCAGCCAGTGGCTGAGTTGACACTGGTGTACAGGTGAAGCAGGTCGTCTTTGATCACAGAACCATCCTTGAAATACCAGGGAACTCTAAGAGTTTGAGGACTCATGGTGACCCTCGGTGAATTCTCCAGTTAAGTTCAAATGCAACTGCTTACCTGTAGAAAGATCAATACAAAAGTAAAACTAGTCACTTATGAACTTAGAAATTAAAACATAAATTATAAAATATGCACAAAATTGCTGCAAATTTCTGTTTTGCTTTATTATGCAATAACAAAGAACTGATAAAAAAAACATAAAAACTTCTCCACAGTCAACAGACGCAGAACTTCACGGTTAAGATGAAAACAGACAGATAAGGGCAGAAGTATGGCTACATGGATATTGAGAAGTGCAGTAGAAGAAATAAATAAGAAAAATATGGCAACCAAACACACTGGTAATATTGATCAGCATTGTTTGTCTCATAATTTCCTAACCTTGCAATGGGGATGTCTAGTTCATAAGAACTAAATAACCCATATACAACACTCAAGACAGAGCTTGGCACATGGAAAGAACACAGCACATCTAAGCTGTTACATCTTGTGCACACGGAGTATCAGCATGTGACTATCCAAGTTGAAGAAAAGTGTCTTTGCAGCCATGTCAGTTACCCCTAAAGTTAATCCATAATAAACAAATGAGTAGACCATGTTTCTAGATGTGGGCACTGTTGCAGGCCAGCCGCGGGGCCTTTCCAGTCTTCATAGGATGGTTGGTTTTGGTTTTGAGTCTGGTTAAAAACTCAGAATACTGGTTTTAACAGAAATGGTTGAGTCCCCAAATTTACAATTGGAAATCTATACTGTCAGACATCCCACTTTTATAAACCCACTTTTATAAACAATACATGTATTTTGTGCTATTGCCCATGCCTAGCAACTTCTGAGAGACAAGAGAATTATTAAGAAATTATTATGTTGTGTCAAATTGTTGAAAAGGATCTACTGACTAAACTCTCTTCTATTGTTGAAAACGTGGTGATGGTGGAAGTTTGCAACTGGGAAACTCTCTAAGCAGAGGAATAGTCGAGGTGAAATTAAGTATCCCCAACATTTAACTAGAAATGATGCCTTTAGTCACTAGAGAGTGTGATGTGTATATTCTGATATGAATTTGAATCATGGCTATGCAGTCCATGTTTCAGGGAGGAAAAGTGGTCCATTGAGCCTCGACCTCTACTGAAATACATCAATGCTTGATGATACATCCTTCATTACTTCTTCCTTCTGCCTTCCATTCTTCCTGTCTTCTGTGTGATTGGGAGGAAGTCATAGCTGGAAGAATAAGGAGATATCTGTGTGCTAGATATCTGTCTTTTGGTATGATCCTGTTGATTTTTTCCCCAAGTGTTGGAAATGAAAGCAACTTCATTGGCCTTTCTTTGTCTTGAGTTTAGTTTGGGAGATTTTTCTTGTAGGGAGACTGAAGATCAAATGCTGCTATGTGTTGGTAAAACCTGCCTCAATTGACGGTTAAGAGTCTGGCCTTAGGGTCTGGAAAGATTTGGTTTCAGTCCACACAGTATTTTCCACAAGGATGGCATTGTGTGTCTTAGTTTCCTCAAGGTTCAGACTTAAGTGTGTTAAATAAGGTAAATAACTCACACATCAAAGGGTGGTTTATATGAGTAAAAGATTTCACATATGCAATGTGAATGCTCTGTAAACAGTGCTGGGAAACCATAAGATAATCACCTCATTTATCAAAGAATATTGGGCTATATCAAGAAATTTTATGCAGCCACCCACCCATTTATGGGTAACTGGTATAAAATAACTGACCAAGATAAGACTTATAGGCCATATTATTTGTCAACATAGGTCTCAGTGGAGTCTAAGCTCAAACTTGTGAGCACAGTACAGTCATCTATAACATCCTCATCTCGCCAATCAACAGGCTACATTGCTTCCCATCTGTAGCTGATTAAAATATAAAGTCCAGGAATAGCATTTGGGTTCCTCCTGGGATCCTATAGTTAGAGAACACAGTAGCAATGATTCGTCCAACCTGATCACTTTTCAAATGTGTGCATTCCAATATGGTACCCACCTGCCACATGTGACTGCTTCTGTGCTTGTAATATAACTAGTATGAACTTAAACATGCCAGAAGTGTAATATATACACCCATTTGGAAAGTCTTAGAATTAAAATTAGTATAAAATGTAATATGATTGCTTTTATATTGATTATGTATAGAAAATTTGCCATTTGGAATTTATTAAGTGAAATGATATATAAAACATCATTTCACCTTTTAACTTTTTTCAATATGGTTAAAAGAAACTTACAATTTACCCTTGAGTTCACATATGTGGCTCAAATTATGCTTTTACTGAACAGCACTATTGCAAACAAAGCACATTAGGCATAGGTATATAAAGTACATGGCTCAGTGTCTCTCAGCTCTATCAAAATGCAGACATGATCCCAGAGCCCCTGACCTGCAGTGACCTCCCAGCATGCAACCTTCCTGACCCCACAGTCCTTTTGTTTGTCACTTTTGACAATAGAGTAGGAATTGGATTCCCAAAGCTAGACCCTGGGAATGGGTTTCTGCAGCTAGCTCTGCCAGTCCCTTTTCTGGGGTGTTGTGTGTCTCCTTACAGCACTTCCCTGGACACTGCACTGCTGTTACCTACTCTCAGTGCTGGTTTCAGGAATTGATATTGTATCTAAAACAATTGCTGTTATTAACAGGTTAAACTGCTGGGATGTTGAAATAAAGGCTGCCCAGCTTTAGTGCGTTTTGTTGTAATCATCTCCCAGATGCCCTGTCGGAAATCAATTCAAGTTCAAAACTGGCTGGAATTGGGAGGTCAAGGCTTTGGCAGACTAAATATTTTATCTTCTGCTCATGTCTGGAGCTTTTAAAGATGTGGACTGGGGGCTCTTTCTCATACCCCATCTGGACAAAGATGATTGGCTTTGCCATCTTGCCCAGGTTAGTACAAGGTTAAAATCAATTATAATCAATTATTAAGAGTCTTCTGTGGCCACATTGCTTAAAAGGAGATTTTAAAAGTTTCTCAGTTCTGAAACATGCATATCTTAGCTGCTGTTGGATATGTTGTTATTCTAGAATGCCAAATATAGATGTTATCAGCTTCAGAAGTGAACACACAGAATTTCTCCCTCCTTCTTCCTTGATGCATAGGTTTCAGGACAATGGAGAAAAAAAATCCCCAAAGCCTAAGATAACCATCACTGCAGCACTGAGCTGAAAAATCTTGTTACCTTCTTATATGTGTTAGAAGACTAGAGCTATTTATAGTTTAGTCACATTGTCAAATTGGTTCTCAGGAATTTGTTGAGATGGTTTCCGTGAGTCTTATGAGTCTGCTTGCAGTGTGCTGGTACGCATGTGCACTGAGTCTTGTAGGCTCAAAGAGTCCCTGATTTCAGTTCCACAGTGATTTTGAGACAAGCAAAATTCAGCCCTACAACTTATGATATGAAAGGAAGACTTGAGGAATTTAAATGACTTCTCCAAATTCATACCCATCTACAGGAAGAATTGAGTCAGCTAGTTCCTAAAAACACATGGCTTCCAAATATCCAAATGAAGTTTTGTCTTTTGTGTAACTTTTCATTTTATAATGATCAGAGAAGAAAACCTATTGAGACTAACTGAACATTGTTTTGAACCTTGGACCCAGGACATGCACTCAATAAATAAAATATAACTATAAAATGTTCGCAAAAGGTCAGTTAGCTGTATCCATCATCTTGTATTCCATGAATGGAACTGTCTTACATTTTCAGATTTCATCCGTAAATAGTATGTTCAAGCTGAAAGTGATGCCAGAAAAATATCCCTTGTCCTTGTAGAAGGAGAGCTCTATCAATTTTAATGGAAATTTTCCCATGGACATGTCAAGTGACAGAGAGTATGGACTGCCTGCTGTCTAAGAAGAACCCATCATTAACAAACACTATGACACATTTTCGTAGTCTCCTTATGTGTCGTGAGAAACAAAGTCAGTAGTCTTACTTTGAAGAAAGGGAACATACCGAGTGTTGAGGCCAGGCTTTTAAATTGTAGTACATGTTCATCTCTCATCAGTCAGCTAGTGTTGATTATCAAACCAAGGTATCGAATATGTAAAGAACATTATAAAGTAAAGCCACAGGATTACAGATAGAGTGATTATATACAATATACAAATCCACACTATACAAACTCAGTTTTTACCCAGAAAGACCTGGCTTCCTTTCTGTTTGGCCATGAATATGTTACTTACCTTCTTGTGTCTCCTGTCACAATAGGCTTAATATTTACTCTTGGAGAACTTTAAGTGAGAAGATAGATGTCCATAATACTCTTACTGCTGTCTCGGTGTGTTGCAATCTCTCAGCCCATTCAGCCTATCACAGTGATGACAATCACAGTTACAGTAACCACAACAGGAAGCAGGGTGCTAGGGTGTGTCTCTCTGTTTCTAACATTGCATTACTTTATTCAGGATCAATCTGCATGCATATAGGATAAAACTTGTTTCAAATGTTTTACATTCTGTTCAGGTCAAATGTTTCAGATGAATTTTTCACTGCTTTATTTCCTGGTCACACAATGAAGGAGGCTGAGCCCTTCAGACCTTCATCTGTTGAAAGACAACATTGTTTACGTAGGTTATTGGTTCCGTTGGAAGAAAAGTTACTCACCACATGCTTGAGGAAGACCTGATTCTGACATTCCTAAAGCTGATTAAAAGTATTACTCTTTTTTCCTATACTCTATTTGTCTGCTGAAAACTATATGATAGCAAGCTTTCAGGGAGCTGACTTTGGAAGGCAGCATCATGCTATAGACAAAGAATCTGTCGGTGTGGAGCAAAGTAGACAGAGTTTTGTCATTTACTGGCTAAACTGCAGGCAAGTCATTTTATCAGAACCTCTGATTTGTCCATAAGACACAGAGACGAATACATGTTTTTATAACACTATTTTGGATGTTGAACATGCCTCAAAGTAAAGCTTGTTGTTATGCCTATTGCAGGTAGGTACTTCTTAAGTGGCAGCTATTATTTTAATTAAAATTTTTTATTCATCAATTCATTAATAGTGGTATCTTTTTTCCAGGCAGTTAATAAGAATTTAAATTATATTCATACTGTTAGTCCAGAAGTATTGATTAATTGATGGCTTTATGTGCCCCAAACTATGCCACGTGATGTGACGTATTGAGCAGAGAGACATATATAAAGAATGGCAGAAGCAGAACTCTGGATGGGGAAGTCGCAGAGTAGGAGAAAACAGTTAAACTCCATTAAACTCCGTGACAGTCTCATGGTTTATTGATTTTCCTTGGGCTTGGTAGCTTTGGCTACTGCCGTTTTAGCGACAAGATGATTCCACGTGTACCAGCTGTATTTTGGAGTTGATGAGACCTTTGCTGTTAGTTACATAACTGCTCCATTCATCCACCTCAAGCACCTGGGATTGCCTGAAGAACCTACTATGTAACTTTCCAGCTAAAATAGGAACCTGGAAATCTCAGCCTGCTTGAGTGCTGACACGGTGACAGGAAAAGAAGCTTCAGAAAACTGCCTTCTTTTCTCACAATACCCTGCAATGCTCTGTCCACTATCTCCCTAGCTTGGGCACCGTTTCTTGCTAATTGGTTTCGCATCTAATAGGAGGAATACTGAACATTTGCAGTATGCTTGTAGTCTCTTGCCAAGTACAAGCTCCCGATCAGCAGCCGGGCCAGCCATCCTTATACTCAGCAGCACGCATCCCCATTCTGTTTGGGTAACTGGCTTAGTACCAGGCATGGGAGCATACAAAAAAGTAAAGGAGAATGAATAACTTATTTAGTTTTCTTGGAGCAGAAAGTGTTTTGGAAGAGCAAGTACCACAGAGGTCCCCCATTTCCTTTACCTCTGTGAAAGGAACACCCTATGCTTTAAATAATGATTCATGTAGCATGCGCCATATTCAGAGAGTAAACACAGAGATGAACGATTCTATTTATTCTGTACAGTGAAAATAGAAATCTGGAAACAGCATCTGCTTCTCATTTAAATGTATTTCTCCTAATTATTTAGATGTATAGAGGCATCAAGCCAGGATTCAATCATCAACAAAGGTCTTGAGCTATCTAAACAAAACCTCTTTCCTTAAGCCATTGGTTCTAACAGTTGGAATGGCTTAGAGACCTCAACATGACTTTTAATACAAAGTTGCTGTAAATCCTGGATCATAAAAAAGATACTATTTTTTTAAACACGTTTGAATGTATAGGGAAATACTGCTAGAAATAAATTTCTGCAGACCTCGAAACACAAAGCAATTAGCCTTGTTCAGAGACATCTTCCTTTCTGGAAATTCAACTTTAGAATTAGGACTTCTGTCTGTTTTTAACTGAAAGGCACGAAGACTCTGGTATTCCAGAGGAGTTGATTGGATGGATTTCTTATTAGGAGCTGTGGGAGAAGCAGTGTCTCAAATATCAACCCTTTCAATTATGGCTCCCTCAATTTCACAACTCACAAAACAGTATTCTACAGTAAAAAAAAAATAGTTCCTCAAACTTCATAGTCACTCAAAAATAAACACAGAAAAGATACACTTTAATAGAGCAGAGAAGATAATTAGATATTTTACTAGAATAGGTCATGAGCATCAACTAATCTAAGGAGCTAGTTAGGGCACCAGTCTGTGCTGTTAATCTGTGCCTTCTGTACCATCTACTCTGCACTGAACGTCCCAGAGTCACTCAGAAGATGGTGAAGGCAGAAGCTCAGTGTAGAACATTTGATTCCAAGGAGAGAGAGCAGGAGTGAGGACCAGAGAGCATGGGTCTTTGTTGGCTTAGGAGGACATTGGGAGCCCATGTTTTATTTATTTTTTGTTTTGTTCTTTGTTTTTTAATTTATTTATTAAAGATTTCTGTCTCTTCCTTGCCACCGCCTCCCATATTCCTCCCCCTCCCCCAATCAACTCCCCCTCTCTCATCAGCCTGAAGAGCAGACTGGGTTCCCTGGGCTGTGGCAAGTCCAAGGACCTCCCACCTCCTTCCTGGTCTAGTAAGGTGAACATCCAAACAGCCTAGGCTCCCACAAAGCCAGTATGTGCAGTAGGATCAAAACCCAGTGCCCTTGTTCTTGACTTCTCAGCAGTCCTCAAGTCCGCTATGTTTAGCGAGTCTGGTTTTATCCCATGCTTTTTCAGATCCAGGCCAGCTGGCCTTGGTGAGTTCCTTAAAGAACATCCCCATTGTCTCAGTTTATGGGTGCACCCCTTGTGGTCCTGAGTTCCTTGCTCATGCTCTCTCTCCTTCTGTTCCTGATTTGGACCTTGAGATTTCAGTCCGGTGCTCCAATGTGGGTCTCTGTCTCTGTCTCCTTTCATCGCCTGATGAAGGTTAATATCCAGGAGGATGACTATGTTTGTCTTTGGGTTCTCCTTTTTATTTAGCTTCTCTAGAATCACTAATTATAGGCTCAATGTCCTTTGTGTATGGCTAGAAACCAAATATGAGTGAGTACATCCCATGTTCCTCTTTTTGGGTCTGGCTTACCTCACTCAGGATAGTGTTTTCTATTTCCGTCCATTTGCATGAAAAATTCAAGAAGTTCATTGTTTTTTACTGCTGAGTAATACTCTAATATGTATTTATTCCATACTTTCTTCATCCATTCTTCTATTGAAGGACATCTAGGTTGCTTCCAGATTTTGGCTATTACAAACAATGCTGCTATGAACATAACTGAGCATAAACTTTTGTTGTATTATAGGGCATGTCTTGGGTATATTACCAAGAGTGGTATTGCTAGGTCCAGGGGTAGGTTGATCCTGAATTTCCTGAGAAACCGCCACACTGCTTTCCAAAGTGGTTGCAGAAGTTTGCAATCCCACCAGCAATGGATGAGTGTACCCCTTTCTCCACAATCTCTGCAGCAAAGGCTATCATTGGTGTTTTTGATTTTAGCCATTCTGACAGGTGTAAGATGGTATCTTAAAGTTGTCTTGATTTGTATTTCCCTGGTCACTAAGGAAGTAGAGCATGACCTTAAGTGTCTTTTGGCCCTTTGAACTTCTTCTGTTGAGAATTCTCTGTTCAGCTCAGTGCCCCATTTTATAATTGGGTTGACTAGTCTTTTAGAGTTTGAAAGGAAGAAGTTAAACTTTCGTTATTTGCAGATGATATGATAGTATACATAAGCGACCCCAAAAACTCTACCTAAGAACTCCTACAGCTGATAAACACCTTTAGTAATGTGGCAGGATACACGATCAACTCCAAGAAATCAGTTGCCTTTCCTATACACTAAGGATAAGAAAGCAGAGCAGAAAATCAGAGAAGCATCACCTTTCACGATAGCCACAAATAGCATAAAATATCTTGGGGTAACTCTGACCAAGGAAGTGAAAGATCTATTTGACAAGAACTTTAAGGAATTGAAGAAAGAAATTGAAGAGGACACCAGAAAGTGGAAAGATCTCCCTTGCTCTTGGATTGGGAGGATCAACATAGTAAAAATGGCAATTCTACCAATAGCAATCTATAGATTCAATGCAATCCCCATCAAAATCCCATCAAAATTCTTCACAGACCTTGAGAAGACAATAATCAACTTTATATGGAAAAACAAAAAAACCCAGGATAGCCAAAACAATCTTATACAATAAAGAATCATCTGGAGGCATTACCATCCCTGACTTCAAACTCTACTACAGAGCTACGGTATTGAAAACAGCTTGTTATTGGCATAAAAACAGAGAAGTCAACCAATGGAATTGAATAGAAGATCCGGACTTTAACCCACAAACCTATGAACACCTGATTTTTGATAAAGGAGCTAAAAGTATACAATGGAAAAAAAGAGAGCATCTTCAACAAACTGTGCTGGCAAAACTGGATGTCAACCTGTAGAAGAATGAAAATAGATCCATATCTATCACCATGAACAAAACTCAAGTCCAAATAGATTAAAGACCTCAATATCAGTCCGAACACACTGAACCTGATAGAAGAGAAAGTGGGAAGTACTCTACAACACATGGGCATGGGAGGAGACCACTTCCTATGTATAACCCCAGCAGCACAGACATTAATGGTATCATTGAATAAATGGGACCTCCTGAGACTGAGATGCTTCTGTAAAGCAAAGGACACTGTCACTAAGACAGAAAGGCAACCCACTGACTGGGAGAAGATCTTCACCAACCCCGCAACTGACAAAGGTCTGATCTCCAAAATATATAAAGGGAGGCCATGTTTTAGAACAAAACTGTCCCTACATATGTTACCTTGTCTGCTATCCTGTCGTTTGGTGTGTCCCCTCTGCCCGACTCTTAGATGTTACACTGCTCAGTCCTAATTCAGATAAATTCACCTCTTATCTCTCAGTTCTGACTGCTTAAATCAGAATACTAAGACTCAGGGGGAAAATGAATTTTGTGTTGTTTTCAATTTTCAGTGTAGTTTGTCCATATAAATTTAAAGCTTTTTAAATTGTGACCAAACAATCTTCTTCCCTTCACCTCTCACTCTCCCTGTGTCTCTCTCTCTCCTTGTCCCTGCCTCCCACTGGTCCACCATACCCATCTCAGTCTTCCCTTACCAGCTCGATAGCCAATGTACATTATATTGCTGTGTATTTATTGAAGAGTGTTTTTTCTGCTCTGGAAAGAAAAGGGACAAGAGTCTTAGAGAAGATAGATTGTGTATTGCTAAATGAATACACATTCATTGGGAAATCACTGGCCACTCTGAGTTCTAGATCCTATGTTAAAAAGGAATAATGAATCAATTATGGGTTCCCTCTAAGAGCCAATGAGGTGATGGGCTTGGAAGAGTCTAGCAAACAGAAGCCTCTGTGGCGTTTGTTCAGTCTGTGCAGTCGGTGTGGGTTAATGCTTTCTTTACTTCTGTTTCTGCTTCATCAAGGAAGAGACCAGGGCCTTGCTCTCTGGGACACTCTAGCAAAGTGCCTCATTGTGTTTGGGCTTCATTTACTGAATACATGTGAATGAGTGATCATTCTAAGAGCAGAGGGTCATTCAATTTGATTTCACAATGGGGTGATGTAGGAGGCTAGAAACTACATTCTCAAACACATTATCCAGAACATGGGAAACAAAACCAATTTTTAAAAGTGACTCATCTTTAAACTATCATAGCAGTTTACTTCATACTTTGTTCATTCATTTTCATGGCAAACTCCTAATTGTGAATGTCATAAACCACTTTGCAGAGAAAGGCAATGTGACTTGGAGAATTAAGTGGAGTAATTTACAAATAGACTTGTGTCTGGCAGGAGGTTTAGCATGTGGGTTATCGAGGATTTGCCCGTGGGTTAGTTTGGCAAAACATGCTCCTTTTTCTCTACCCCATTGGGAGAATTTATATTTGGGTGCCCAGTACATATTAAACATGAAAACTAGTTTCTAATATGTTTTCTCCCAGCTCCCCTTTACAAAATCGTTTTAATCCTTGTCTTCTCCAAAACAAACACCCCTTTCATGCCTCACTTCTCATTTCATATGGCTGCTGGCTGTTCATCCTCTTCCCTACAGAGACCTACAAGCATGGAGTGAATACAGGTACATGAACTCTTCCAGCTTTCTTAAACACACTAACCTTGACCCACATCCAGACCCAGCTGTTCCTTTTAATTTTGGGATGTTTGTAGTCTTCACAATATGGTACTTTAAAACAAAAATTTGGGGGAAGAAACACACATACACAAGCTATCTGGAGAAAGGAGACTACTTCTGCAGCACACAAAGTCAAATGAAACCCTTCATTCTGCCCTTTGCTAGCTCAGAAGCAGGGTGATAAGAACAAGTGCTTCCTAGGGTTCTTGAAGGTGGTAAAGCAGGCATCTTATATGCAGTTCCCAGAGAGCAGGGTACCGGAACCCTTTGTCACTAACATTCATCAGCATCTATGACAGGAATTTTACCATCTGACATCCTTCCCTAACTCTCAGCCCTGTGACTGTGGGGTGAATCTCAACTCATACAAGGAGGATGGAAAAGGCTGAGCCAAACACTGTTAACAAAACAGTCCCCTGAAGGGCTATAATATTGCTCAGTGGTAATATCATCCCTATGCATTTTATCTTGTACATGAAATCTGGGCTAATTATCATTTTCTCCTACAGTACATTTTAGACCATTGTGTTTCTGTGTCCCTGCCTAGTTCATTAAGCAGGGTTTTACAGCTCCTCCAGTAACAGGATTGCTATTGACACTTTCATTAGACCCATAATTCAAATGCTTGTCTGGCTTCCAAATGGAAGCCTCTGAGTCCAGAACCACAATCTGGCCGCCGACCGTATGTTGGCTTTTAGAACTGTCGTAAGCTCATCATCACATTCAAGTTCTTGAAGGGTCAAAATCTGCTTCCTCGGTGAACTGTCTCCATCCAACAAATAGTCAGTGTGTTCTCCAAGAATAGCCAGCCAAGTTTTCTCCAGTGCTCTCGGAAAACTCTTCCAGACAGTTCTCATTACAGAGTGACTGGAGCACAAATAGTCATTGTCTGGATTTAAATACAAATGGCCTGCTTCGTTCATTCACACAATCACTTCACTACTCAAGACCAATATACCAAATATTATGATGTTTTAGCAATTTAAAGTTGAATAAGATGGTCTCTGCCTTCTAATATCCGAGAGCGCGATCGGTGTGTATAGGAGTAATGATATAACCAGTGGAATGTGAAATATTCACGACTAGAGCTACAGGAATGGGAGCAGCTATGATATAGACGTCTGTGCTTTAACTAATGGCTGTTCTCAATTTCTATTTTTCTACACTGACTCAAATAGAAATTGCTTCAAATTCCTGGGTAGAACGATTCAGATACATATATGAAATACACGGAATGTATCCCAGAAGATAACCTCAGGAGAAGATAATGGCATCCCCGTAGAACATCTCAATGGACAAGGGAGGGCAGGCGGTGCTGCACCCGAGAATTGTTTTCGGGATCTCATGAAAAGCAGTCTTTGTGCAGTAGTGTTTGCTTTTCTCTCTAACAAGGCTCAAGAAGGTCAATGCTAATGTCTTATTTAATTGAAAAGAAACTTTCTTTAGGCATGCTTGATAGACAGAAGGCATGCCTGCTTTTGGTGTCTTCAGATCTAAATATCTAGGACCTTAGCAAAGAAGCAGTAAATATTAGCCAACCATGCTGCATTGGCATGCACTTGAGGTTTTAACTCCTTAGAGAAACTTTTCCCGCTATTTGCTTTAACATATACTGTGAACCATACATTTCAATGTGCAGATAGTTGTGTTTGATTTAAGGGGCTGTGGACTGGATGCATTGCTTTTGCTTTTTAAGGCAGTTACATCACATATGAAAATATTTGATTTGGCATAGTCCACCTTCCTGATATCTATGATTTAAGAAAAGATGGAGAAGAAGAAATTAGAAAAGACAAAAATCATGAGCTCCTGTTATTAATTCTAGTTCTTTATGGCCTTGACCACACTTTGGACTACCCATCTAATATGATGTCTTCTACTGAAGCTAACTAGGTCCCTGTACTAGAAAGTTCCTTTGTTGGAATGGGTTCCATCTCAGACTACTCAGGGTAAGAAGGGCGTGAGACAGCATTCCACAGTTGACACGGTCACGTGACTTGATTGTGCTGTACTACTGGAAAAAGAATTCCACATAATTTACAGTGTATTTTGTTCTATTTTGTATGCCTTCATAAACATGTTCAATTGCACGATGGAGGTCAATGACGGTATAGGGTTTAGAAGTTGCTGCTGGGAAATCACACTCACTAACATCGAAATCGTCCATCAGGCGTGCCGTAGCTTAGCCTGAGCCTGGGCAGAAGAGCGATATGCAGTCTCTTGCATTTTCATTTCAAGTGGCGTCACTCACTTTAAGGCAGACATTCAGGCCTCTTCAAAAGCCTCCAGGGTGAAGGACAAGAAAGAGGCTTAGAGAATCTTCCAGAACTGTGGCCCGCTGCGGTTTCTGCATCCAAATCAGTACCTCTCTGCCTTTGGTATTTAATTTTAAAGTCACACATTCTTCTTTCCATGCAACCAGCAATGGGGATTTTGTCACGTATTTTCCAATCCACATGGCTTTTTTGTGCATCTATACATTTAACTGAGCTTTGCCCAGGAGGAAAGCCAGGCAAGAATGTAAGCGGAAGGAGGAGAGGACATAATGCTTGATTGAGTTGTCATCTTGTTGATGCTCTTGTCTTCTACAACCTCTGAATAACTGCATTCTCTTCTTTTTTTTTCACTCACAAGGACCTACCAGTTTGGGCTTCTCCCAGAAGCAGAAAACCAACTATAAATATGAAATCAGTTTCACTGCTGGACCCAGACCTCGCATCAGAAACAAACTTCTCACCTAAGAGTGTCTGCAGTGCAAACAGCAGAATCAAGGACATAAGAGGTAAGCTTGAATGAGAAGAATCTTTACTTGTAGCACATTCATAGAAACTATTTTTCTAGTCAAAAGGTAATGCTATATCTCTGATAGAGGTTACAACATAGAAGGTTTTTAAATCAGAAAAAAAAAAATCCTGAATGATCTATACTCTTACGTGTTAGTCTGTATAGCTGGCTCTTAACTATATAGAGTTATGTTGGATTCTGTTTTAAAACATCATTATGGAAAGGGCTGGCTTGCACAATAAAGGAAGTATCTACTACAAAAGTGACACACACACACACACAGTGAGAGGGGGGGACAGACCAACAGACAGACAATTTTTGACAATTTTTGCTTGTTTGTTTCTCAAGTTGCTTATTCAAAACAAGTACTAAAATGTTATGGGACAAAGAGGAAGTGAGAAGTAAAGATTTAATACCTTCTATCTTGATAATAGAGCTGGCAGGAAGGGAGGGGAGGAGAGAGAGAGAAAGGGAGTAGGAAAGAAAGGTAGGTGAGGTAGGCGTCCAGGAAGAATCTTAGGAAGAAGAGATGGATAGATATCAGCCATCTCAGTTTTCCCAATGTGAAAAGATCTCACACACACACACACACACACACACACACACACACACACACACACACACACGAGAGAGAGAGAGAGAGAGAGAGAGACAGAGACAGAGAGACATAGACACACACAGAGATTTAGAGAGATACAAAGAGAAAAACAGATATGTTTTTATTCTCTTTTGACTTAAGAAATAATTTTCTGGCTTTATCTATTTTATCCTGCCAGAGAGGGTCTATGAGTTTCCAGATTCATGCCTAATCCTTGGGCTTTTGTAAAACGAAGTCTGAAGACTGGGGAACGAATAGAAAGAACAAAAGCTACGATGAGCTATGCTCAGGAGGAAAACAATGATCTCAGAATATAACAACAAAAGGTTTCCATTCTCCCAGAGAGAAAGGGCAGAAGGGCAGTGTGGAGAGACTCAAGGAAGAGGGTAAACGGGTAAGGATTTCAGGAGCTATGGGGGTGATTTGGAGAGAGATGGTAGAGACTAAGCTGTGAGTGTCAGTGCTCACAAGTGAGATATTCAGATGGGTGCTATTAGAAAATGGGAGGGGGAGATGGGAGCTGTTAATGGTAGTTGGCATGAACCTTATTCTTGGCTTTCCTTTATTTCCTCATTGAATGAGTGACAGACAGGCTTTCCCAGTTATAAATGAGATGTCGCTCCAGGTCTGAATGCATGGGTGCACCCAAGGCAAAAGTTTCAGCCACAAAGCCAACATCCCAATGAGTACACTGGCAATGAGATACTTTAAAAGAGGCTCCACAGTATCTTAAGTACAAGCTTTCCCTTTCTCTTTATGTTTGATTTTTTTGTTGTTGTTGTGTTGGTTTGTTCTTGTTTTTTTCCTCTTCTCTTAAATGGCCTAGCTTATGAAGTTCAGGTCTATGAGGCAGATGCTCTGAGTATTAAGTATAAAGTATGTACTTTAGAATCTCAAGTCATTTATGTAAGGTAAATATTCACCAAATTTCCAAGCACAAAGCAATGAAGTCATACATTTTGCATGAATCAGTTAACATTTAGGCACTGATTGTATGTTGTAGTGGTTTGGAAGAAAATAGCCCCCACAAGGAGTGGCACTATTAAGAGGTGTGTTAGAATGAGTGTGCTCTTGTTGGAGGAAGTGTGTCACTGTGAAGGTGGCCTGTGAAGTCTCCTATGCTCAAGCAACACACAGAGGCAACTGTTCACTTCCTGTTGTCTTTAGATCAAGATGTAGAATTCTCTACTCCTTCTCTAGCATCATGTCTGCTTACATGCTGCCCAGACTGAACCTCAAGGTTTTCCTTTATACATGTTGTTGTGTTCATAGTATGTCTTCACAGCAATAGAAACCCTAACTAAGACATATGTCTATGACATTAAGACTTTAGAAGAATCTTCCTTGAAGGGGTATTAATTAGATAAGAGAGAAAACTTCATAATGGTAAAAAAAAAATCACTGTTACAGTTACTGCTGTTGCTTTTTGTGTTTGTGGCATTGTTAATTGTTGAAGAAGGGAGCCACTTGTTTGGTTCCCTGCTGCCCGGCTAGCTTAGACCTGAAATAATCATGCAGAAACTATATTATTTAAAACACTGCTTGGCCTATTAGCTCTAACTTCTTATCGGCTAGCTCTCACATTTTAATTTAACCCATCTCCAGGGGCTTCCCAGCAAAGTTTCGGCATGTCTGACTTTGACAGTGGCTCCATGGCATCTCTCTGACTCCGCCCTTTGTTCTCCCAGCATTCAGCCTAGCTTTCCCTGCCTACCTAAGTTCTGCCCTGCTATAGGTCCAAAACAGTTTTTTATTCATTAATGGTAATCACAGCACACAGAGGGAAATCCCACATCAGTTACTTCTGACAATCATTTTTTTCAACTTTTGAAATAAAAAAAATAAAAAGTTACTTCATGCTTCCTTCTAGTCTACCAAAATAATTCCTGTAACTCTAAGGTTTAAGAAAGCCTTCCATATGAAGCAGGCACTAGTCCATGAAGAAACTAGGTATCAATTCATGTATCTTACAAATGCTCAGGTTATTTGAAAAAGCTTCTCACTGGCCCTGAGAACATGACCATGGGAGAGCTGGCCCCACCCCTCATCTGCCATATGGTGATGTGGATGGGGGTGGGTACCTTCTCTCTACCCCTCATAGTCTAGGATAGGTGAGAGAACTAACCCTGAGATCATAAGAGCAGGAGAACTGTCTCTGTCCCTTACCAGCTGCAGTACTCTGGGAACAGGCCATGCATCTCCCCACCTTGTTCCTCTCCCAGGCAACACAGTAGAGCTGGCCCTTCTGGTATAGGTGTGGGTGAGTGGATCCGGAGGGCCCAAGAGCAGGAATTCTGGCCTACCCCTTGCTCCTTGCTGCATAGGGTGAACTAGCTGGGGCAGTGCCAGAGAGCTTATCCTGGTGGTGGGTACTGGAGGAGAGCTGGCAGGCTGACCCAACCCTGCAACTACCCAGGCCCAGAACTAGAGTTTAGAGTTGACCTGGCCAAACAGCCATCCCATTTATGATCTGCTGGAACCCTGGATAGTCTTACATACCCAAAGCTTCAGGATCTCCACAACACAGGGTAACAACAGAATATCCAAGAGGGAGCCCAGTGAGGGCCCAGCATTGATAGTATAGTAGAAACCAGAGGCCTGGATCTAGACCAATGACTCTTTGCAATGAACACTTGCAAGTAAAGATTCATGGCTAAAATGATTTACTGTATGACTCACTGCACCACACTACAGCTTCCATGACAAGGTTATTCTTTTTTTTCCCCCAAAATTTGATTTGTTTGGGTTGGTGGTGGAGGGGGGTGGAGTTGCAAGGGCAGAGAGTGGATAGAAAGGGACGGGGAGAAGAATGAGATTGAGATGTGTGATGTGAAAGACACAAAGAATAAATTTTAAAAATTCTACTTAAAATGAAGGAAGGAAAAGAAAAACTTACTCTCTGGAGAGGGCTCCTTACTCACTTAACGTGTACTTCACCACTTTGGTCTTGCCGAGGACAGCTTGGACACTAAATAAAGGAGCTGGAGCTTTTCTTTCCACCTATCAACTAAGCTGCACTTGAGCCACTTAGGGCGTACCTGAAGATATGAAGACGCTGGCTCATAGTGAGAATACAGCAAGCCTCAAAGGCATGCATATTCTTCTCCTTGATCCCTGCTCCCATCTTCATCCTGCTTTTAAAGATGTGTAAACGCAAGTTCTGCCTCTGGAAGCAGGCCCCCTTTAAGAACTTCAGAACTATGCTCATTGCTCGACTTGCTTGGTAGCATCTTGGCCATGGGAATGCAATACTGATGGATTTGTTGATTGGTCCTGTGACATATCAGAGTCTTTAAAGACATGAATTAAAAAGGAAAGAGAGAAAGAAATCAACATTGTTCTGAAAGAAAGGTAGTTAAAATTCAGAAAGAGAGATACTTTAATTAACTTAATAAAATTACTAATGGAAGCATTTTAACTGCTAAATTTAATTTACTTGTCAAGATATCAGGCTACAAAGAGGAGGGAAGAGTCGGAAGTCTGCTTCCCATTATGATGTACTCTACTATAGAATAAATTTGCTTAAAATGAAATATATCACCAAAAGCCATCAATGACATCTTAATTTGGAACAGCCAGTTGAAAAGTAATTAGACTACGAAGCAATCAGTTCTAGTAAATCAGGGTTTCCCCTTACATAAACATACATTTTTTTTTCAATTTTTTTCTATTTATACCCAGGAAAGACTAGACTCGCAGGTAGTAGGCAGGGATGCTGGCTCTTTGGATCGGTGTTTCTACTTACATTACCAGGCTGTCAAAACAAAATGTTTTATGATGGGATTAAAAAATGTATAAGCATCTGATTTGACTTAGTGTTTCTGTTTTTATGTTGAACTAAGGAGACTTTGCTTACGATTGGACTCAATTTGTCTCCCTCTTCCTTCCAAAATGCCTTCCAGACCCACTGGAGACCCAACACCTTACCTCAACGGGGTAAATTCAGTCAAATACCAAAGGGTCCCACTTAGCTCTTCCTTCAGAGTCTCTCCTCCTCTTCTAAACAAAAGTAGTAACTGTGGCTGCTAGTGAGTCAGGGTTTAGAGGAGGTGCGATTGGCTCAAATGATCCTTCCCTTTAATGTCTGCAGATTTGCCATGAGCTGTTTCTCACCCAGTAACTGACCTAGACCTGAAAAACACTAGGTAAGAGAGGTGGGCAAAACAGAATAACACGCACGCACACACACACACACACACACACACACACACACACACACATATATGGTTTGATTATGAAAAGTTAGCAAAGAGGAAACAAAAGATATGAAAGGGTTTCATATACTTCATAGAAGGGAACACTTTTGAGTGTGTCTTCACTGGCCAATCATTTTGATCCTCAGAAAGGTGTTTTCCTCCTCACATTGCAGACATGGAAATGGAGGCTCCAAGAGATTAAGTGTTTTGTGGAAACAACAAGGATATTTAATGGGAGAGCTGGGCTCCTGGTACTTGCTTCACAACATCTGGCTATGATGATGGAATCCCATCTGTTATCTGTTGAGGGGAAGAGGTGTGAGAAAAATGACTAAAGGATAGATCAATCACCCAGAAAAATATTTATGAAGGCCTTCATTCAGATATTATGGGAGTCAACATTGTCACCAGCCCTGAAAGCTCAGAGGAGATGATGAATTATGCCGTAGAAGACATCAGTTCACAAAGCAGAAACAACCTGGCAACAACTGCTTGTGTGGCTAAGTCTTCAATCCAGTGAGAGGAAATGAGAGAAAATCCAGAGAGAGAAAAGGGCCATTTCAAAAGAACACAATAAAATGCCATTAAGAAATATGGGGACATCTCTGAATCATGGTTCTGGAGTCTTCCAGCATGCAGACCCCTCAGCTATATGCAAATATTTTTACCTTAATAGGACAAGTCATTTCCATCCTTTCCCTTGCCTTTTTAGAAATATGATTATTGATACTACAAGGCACACTGTTGATGTGGGAGTGTCATATATCAATGTGTTGATTTCATTGGTTAAGCAATAAAGAAACTGCTTGGCCCTGATAGTTAAAACATAGGTGGGAGGAGTAAACAGAGCAGAATGCTGAGAGGAAGAGGAAGTGAGCTCAGAGACCAGAGACGCCATGCTCCCCTCTCCAGGGCAGACGCACGCGATGAAGCAAGCTGCCAGGTTAGACATGCTGAATCTTTCCTGGTAAGACCGGTGCTCACAGATTATTAGAGATGGGTTGATTGGGATATCAGAATTAGCCAGTATGGGCTAGAGCTAAAGGGCCAAGCAGTGTTTAAATGAATACAATTTGTGTGTTGTTATTTCGGGGCATAAGCTAGCCAGGCAGCTGGGGTGCTGGGGACGCAGCCCCGCCGCTCATATTACAACACACTGTTTCTCCTTGTGAAGCGTATTGGAGGGAAATTTAAGGCAGACAATTAAGCTTCCATGTGCAGTGCAGAAATGGGAGAACCAGACTGAACACAGGGGTAGAGGATCCTCTTCCTCCAAGAGTCTTGTATTATCCCCAGTGGCTGCTCAAGACCCATGTCTAACAGGACAGTTGTCCTGCTGCTGAAGAAGGCAGGGACTATATAAAAATAGATGTAACAAGTTAAAGCTAGAAAAAAAAAGATAAGAAGCACAAATGTGGGAAATGAGATATTGCTAGTAAAAGAGGTTAAATGGAGTAAGAAAGTCTTTTATAAATGTTTCAAGGAAAAAAAAGGAATCCTCAAGAGAAAAAAGACCAGGGAATAAATGAGAAGAGGAGGGCGTGAAATTAATGATGGCCGAGATATTGACCTTCTGCTTTAAGTCAGTTTTCAAGAGAAAAATGAGAAGAAAATTTGGACAGCTGGAAGGCAATAATGACTTTTAAAAATAGGTATCGACAAAGAGGATGAAGGAAAATTTAGAAAAAAATTAAACATAGTGGCATATACTGATTGTAACTTTCAGATAACATGCTTCCCAGGGAATTTGATTTCTTACATATTAGCTATGCACAGACACAGGAGAACAATGCAGACGAGGGAGATGTCAGAAATCCTACAAAACAAATCGGTTTTCTATAACAATAAAAATCTGCTAGGGCAGGTTGAGAAGGCAGACAGACATCAGGGCCTTTAAGTAGTATATGACTTAGGACATACTTTGGTTTGCTTTTTGGCTATTTCAAGTCTTAGAAATCGGAATTACATGTTTCTGCTTTGCTCAGTGGGAAAGAAGGCAAAATATACGTTATAGATGCTCTGGAAGTACATGGAAGCTGTCATGAGTTCATGGAAGATATTTGGAAAGGATGGTACCATCCCTAAATCTGACATTAGTGTTAAAGTAATTAGTAGACTGTGTACATACATGAGAAAATTCAGAGAATTGTGGGGAAAATCCTGTGACAGGAAGTTTCAGGTCCTAATGCAATTATTTCCAGGTGAAACTCTGAGATGTTCAATTCATTCTGCAAAGCCACTAGATACCTGGGTAGAGAGTTCTTCAGGGGACTTTAGTTGCCGTTAAGCCATGAGTTTGTGAAGAATGGAAATGCAGGTATGAGGCTTGGATTTTTACAGCAAGCACAGCTACTAGATGTGACACCCTGGGGAGGTTGATGTCTAGGAATATTTGTTTTGACACCTCCCTCAGCTTCCACCCCATGGCCTCAGTGGATAGTAGGAATCTGTCCGTATCCCTTGCTGTTTTTCAGTTTCTCTCTTAAAAATTTCGGTTATTCTTACTCATTCTTCTCTAATAACTAAAGTAATCTGAGACCAGAGGTAGAACAATCCTTTGGCACATGTATCTAGATGGTGCCCCTGTCCTCCAGAAGCCTGCATTCTGCCCTGTTACTCGCTCATGACCCATGGAGTTCTGCAGGTATCTGTGCCTGAGCTCCAGAGGAGAACAGGGGAAGATGACACTGTGGAGAGACAGATAATCTGTGGAAACATGGCCTTCTTTCTGGAAAAAAATGCGTGGAATTTAGATATCTGGATCAAACTTGAAAATTCACAAAAGCTAGGTTAAACATCTTGAGATCAAAATACATCACAGGTCAGCAAGCAGATCTTTGCATGGGAGGCAGAGTCTTAGGGGGCAGCAGGGTCAAGTGGTGTGAAAGAGGTGTTCGCAGCACCACGGGAAACGTGACTTCCCTGTCTAATGCTCATGTATCTATTTATTGAAGGGGGTTCACCCCTCCTTCAATGGGATCTGCAAGGTGCTGGCAAACAGTGCCAATGTCTGGGTGAAATAGCCTTGGGTTCAGCTCTCCTGCCTCTCTTCCAAGGACCTTCTATTCCAAATGCTGCGCTGATTTCCACAGCATCTGATTCTCTGGCAAGCTACCACTAATCTATTTTCTTTTATTAACTTTCCTTGTAAGCTTTTAAAAACAATTACACATTTTTATTAACTTCCAATGTTCTACCACAGTCCTCTTCGAATGTGGACGGATAGAAGGTGACCTGCTTCCCAGTTTGGATTGTGACTATCCTGTTAAAATAGGGACTTTATGCTGAGACAGGGAGAGAGTCTAGCCCATTAATTGAAAGAAAGAGGCTGTGTTGAATACAGTAGTAGAAGATTCATAGTGAGGGCTGTTGGGATGCAGCAAGCTCTTTTGCATAAATAAGACACAAATCCAATGAAATATGTCAGCCTCCTTTCATGGAGGCGTGGCCATTGGCATTGTTGTAGGAGGAAAAGGGGGTGGGAAAAGGAAGGAAAGAGTGATAAAGATGGCGGGGAGGAAAGCCCAACAGGGAAAGCTAGAGAAAACACACAGGGACTCAGTCTTTGTAGAATTTAATTTGAAGCAATATTTCAGTGCTTATCCAAGTATTGGCCAGAGGAAAGAGAGACTTTTGATTCTTATTTTCTCCTCTATTGCTAATTTTCTCAGTTTCTGTCCTTGCAAGGATCTCACTCTTGTTTACTGAAAAGACACTATTTATCTACCCTTTTTCACTGTGACAAACAATCAACCCACCTTAGAGAGGAGTCAGGACAGGAAGTCAATAGAAACCTGGAGCAGGAACGGTGGAGGGACTGGCTAGCTTTTTCACACAGCCCAGGTCTACCAGCCTAGTGATGGCTCTCCCACAGTGGGCTGGACTCTTCTGTACCAGCTAACAATTAAGACATCCTCCCAAGGACACGCACACAGGCCATTGTAATCTAGGCCACTCCTCCAGCCACCTAGTCTTCCCTCATTCTAGGCTGTGTTCAGCTAACAGGTAGAAGTAATTTGGACAGATATATAATAGAATTTGGAGTTCTTATATTTTACCAGAAATTTTTAGGTTTGCCACATTCTCTTCAAAGTCTTTAATTCCTCTTAGTTTCCAAGCTCTACAAATTATTCCCAAGTTCTTGAAAACAATGGTAATCATTTGCCAGTGTGCTGTAGGCAAAGCTGAAAGCTCCCTGAGAGCTACGGATACATACAGATCAGATGCAGAGAGCATGTCTTCTTGTAACTTATGCTTCAAAGAGCCTGGAGGCTACAGTGTTCACAATAAACAAAATTTATAACAACAACAAACGTGAGAACAGCGCTCTGAAGACCCCTGGAGGCCATCCAATGCTGACTCCGAGGTGAAGGACTAGCCTAAAAGCCTTCATTTTTTTGAGGAATTTAAGAAAGAATGTCTACAAATGAACTGAAGTCAAAATGAAAAACTAAGCAAACATAGAACCACAAGGAAGGAAGTGAAGAATAAAAATCAGAGATAAAGGAATTAAAAACATAAACATAGTAAGAGTGAGGAATAAATTTCTAGGGGTTAGAAAACTACATTTTATCTTACATTTTATTTTAGTACATGTATAGATGGAATAAATCATATATAATATTTATATAATATATAATTACATGTTTGCAATATGATATAATAAATTGCTTATCTACTTATTTAATTAAATTATAAAGCCTTGTCATTTATACTAAAATGGGGATGTTAAAAAGCTTAGGTATGGGAGGAAAAGTCTGAAAATAAACACAATTAGAGAATTTTGTACTTACATTTCTATAAGTTTGAAAACCTCAGCAAAATAAAAAAAATATTCTTGCAAAGTATAAATTAGCAAAGTTGAGAATAATTCTAAATAAATAATAAGAACAGTGGCCGTTCAGAATATAGAGTAGTTAAATAAATCTCATTTTATACAGTGGTGAAAATAGTAGAAGAGCTACCTCTAAAACAAAACAAATCCTGGGATCTTCAAGAGCCCTGATTTAATACTACTCAGTCATACAGAAAGGAAAAAACAACCTGCCTTCTTTACTCTCTGAAGTTAACATTATTCTTATAGCAAACATGGGGAAAATACTGACACAGAACTTATATGTAAATGTAGACACAGGATTATGAAGTAAGCAGCCCACCCGCTCATCGTTTGAGTGCTCTTCCTGCCAGGCTAGCTTGGCTTGAGGCCTGTTTAGAAGAAGGGTGAAGGCCACTGCATGTTCTTCTTTGTCTGAAGGGGGCTCGCTGCTGCAAGAGAGACAGGCAAGTGGGAGAGCTTCCCCAGCTCTGACAAAAGTGACCACCACAGAAACGATTAGACAGCGTGCTTCCAGGAAGGAATTTAATTCTCGGTTTTCTTCTTTAAACAAAAATAGAGACTGCCGTTAAAGAAAAGATATGGATTGCATTTAATCTTTTCTTACCTACATGATCGTCCAAGTTAGCATTTACCTTGCATAACAATTATAAACCGTCATTATATGTGATGTGTCTGACAATGGTGTGTGGAAAGAACTGCATATAGCTCAAAGTGGAGAAATTAACTGTTAGTTCTCTCTCTCTCTCTCTCTCTCTCTCTCTCTCTCTCTCTCTCTCTCTCTCTCTCTCTTTCTCCTTCCCAGCCCCCCTCCCATCCTCTGTATTGCCTTGGGAGTTTGGTATGTGGGGCCTTTGTCCAGAGAGACCTGCATGGCATCTCCTAGAGAGGAAAAACTCCTTTTAAATGCCATCCTTAATTTATGGATAAGAGCTGCTACTGTACCTGTGTGAAGTTCCCATGAGAATTTACTAAATGTGTCTCTGCCAATACCAATGACCGAAAGAGACCTTCCATTAACTTCTGAATTAGCCAAATGGGACAGAGCTTAATCTAATATGCGTTATTTCATTTTCTAGGTTACTTGTTTTAAAGGAAATCAAGTATACTTATGGCTGTCGAGAGCTGTCCTGGGAGATGTGCATGGGAGGACTCCCTCTAAACAGAACAGGCTCTGAGAAAGCTGGGTGCGTGCCCGAGGGCCCAATTTAGCTCAGTTGCCTTTTCTCACAGTAGGCAAAGCAAACCCTCCCTCCATGGAGCTAGCAGAGAAATTACACACTAATGAAAAGAATGAGTGCTGGCTCTGGAGCCTTAGGGTGCTGAGGACGAGGCGGATTTCCTCCACCAACAGCTCAGCGGATACTTTCGTGAGATCTACTGGGAAGTCCATTCCTCCAAGTCACCAATCTTTTCTTTGGGCCTGGTGTGACCAGTGCAAAGAACAATCTGGCCGTAGTCTGAGGCAGTCTGGAAGTTGATGGGCCATGGCTAAATGTTTCTGAGCAGGTAGCATGGCCCAATGGGAGGAGAACTCAGCTCAGTACTGAGAACTGTGGTTTGTTCTCAGAGCAGCCTTTTACCTGCTCTCTGGGGACATACTCCCTCTATACCTCTGGACCTTCATCTGTCTGCTGGGAACAATAATCTTTACTCTGCATAGTTTCCAGGATTCTTAAATTAATAAAATACATATTCTCTATATAGAATATATAGAGATAATATAGAAGTTTTGAAAACTACAAAGCGCCCTATAATTTAAGTTCTTTACTGAGCATTCCGTATTGAGAACGGTCCAACGAGTTACCAAGATCTGGTAGGTAGCACGACAATTTCTTTTTGACTCTCTAGGATTTTCGTGAAAGCACAATTTGCTCAATAGAGCTAGATACAAGCAGCTCTCCCTCTTTTTATAGCCATCCTTCCCAACTGCCAACCCTATTCATGGGACTCAGGGATGTGCCAAGGTTAGACGACGCAGACACGGGGTGTGAGCCATAACTTCTAAATCAGTTTTGGAAGGATGCCAGAGCATCAGTTGAGAAAAGTGATTGGAGTGCCTTTCCGAGGACAAAGAATTACTTAGAGAGTACATCTTTCAAGAACATGTTATTGAAACTTGGAGAAAAAGGAGTTTTAAAATATGAGAACACTAGTATTACAGGCACTCTAAACCAATTACAGTGTATTTACTTGGATCTCAATGGGGGGATACCCTTTTCATTATTCACAAGGCTCAAGAACATTAGACACACTTCACTGAAGACAATATAATATCCAAATATGAAGTAGGCTGCTGTTTGTCCATTTCATCCACTTTCTTGCTTTTACCTTCTTCACAAAGGCAGAAGAGCACTTCTGTGTTTTTAGAATACACAGTCCACAAGGAGTAGGCAATGTACTTTTGGATAGTCAGCAGCCTTTGTGCTCAAGAGAAAACATTCAGTTGTATCTACCCCTCCCAAAAGTCGCCTAGAGATAGTCAATCTGTATAGGAGCTGTGGAAGGGACAGGTCTAGACACCGGAGACCTGTTCTCCATGCCTCAGAGATTGCTTCCTCATGGCCATGTGTGAAAGATGGGGTGAAAAATGTAAACATTCAGGGGCAACATTTTCAGAGGTATCCAGGATTTTAAAGATCTTTTGTGCCTGAGGATCTGGCTCCTTTCCCCTAATAAAGACGTTCAGTGACCTGTAGCCAAACCCTAGTAGTTAGACCTAGCAGAAGCAGCCCTTCTTCCCTGGGAGTGTAACTGGTGTGAAGTGAGCTGTAGAGCCTGCAGCAACTTGGTGTGTATCTGCATTGACATATACACCCAGATTTTTCCCTTTCCCTATCGCACCACAAGGGCTCAGACTGCAAGGACTTTTCCTCTAAGCCCCCTTTTTCTTTAACTTCTATGTTGTGGAAGCCTCTCACACACGGCAAATGCCTAGCAACATGTCAGCCCCGTGCAAAGTTCCTTAACGTTTCCCTGTTGCATGTCGGTTTTCTAATCTCACATGCCATGGTGCCACCCGGACTTCCTTCAATGCAGATGCATGTGCTAGCTAGACTTCTTTTAGGACAGATACATGTGCTACCAGGACTTTTGTCAATACAGACAAACCTGCTACTCACCCTTCCTTTAGTGAAGATGAACTTGCTGCCCAGACTTCCTTCAGAGCAGGTGCATGTTTCCCCCACAGCATTTGGCTCTCTGTCCACACTATGTCTCCTGAGCTCTCCTTTTAGACTGGTTCCTGAAGATGCAGTGGGCTTCCTCAGCATCTTCCCCAGGACTTCAAGACTCTGGGTTTCTGCCCTGTCATTGACTGCCCTTCTTTACAATCTTGCCAGCAGTGGTGGCACACGCCTTTAATCCCAGTGCTCAGGAGGCAGAGGCAGACAGATCTCTGTGAGTTCGAGGCCAGCCTGGTCTACAAGAGCTAATTTCAGGACAGGCTCCAAAGCTAGAGAGAAACTCTGCCTCAAAAAATTAAAAACAAAAACAATCCTAGAACAAGAGTTTTGCCATGAGATCAATGGGGATTTCAGCCAGGTACTTCACAATTTGCAGCAAGATACCTTCCTCCTTCATAGACAAAAATATAACTGCTGTATGCACAGTCTTCCTTGGTCAAAGATGACATAGACACGGTTAGATCAACTACAAGTTGGTTTTGTTACAAGAAAGATAATAAGGAAAAGACCTGAGGTCCTGGAAAGTGACAAGTTTTCTTTCCTGCACTGAGCTTAATTCGGGGGTGCTAAGAATCCCGGATAATCAACACACACCACCAAAGTCATCTTGGCTCTATAGCTTCTGGACCCATCAACTTGTGAACTTGAAGAATGAATTTCACAGAAATAGGAGGCAAATTTGGGAAAGAAATTTATTAGAGCCTTATAGGTGAGAACTTAAGAAATAAGAAGACAGCAAGAGAAAGGGTTGCCACTGAGTGCCCATCTAAGATTTTGTGATGCTTTTGGTGGGATGGGGTCAAGACAAGGCAGTTACTCTGGTCAAAACAGTTGATCAACCCATGAAGTAATCATGTGCTTCTCCATCCCAGGTGTCTGAACTGGAATTTCTATTACAACCTCACAGATAGTTTCCAGGTAACTCTGTGAAAGATGAAGAAAGATAATAATAAAATAAATCAGAAACCATAGACCCCAAAACTTGTAGCATTTCTGACTTTTGACCAAGACAGAACCGAGGACAAAGACAAGAATCGAGGTCCTTCATCCCAAAACTTTTTTACCAGTTTCCATCTCTTCTCATCAGTTTCAAGTCAATAGGCATATGCTGTTATCCCAGAACTTCAAGCACCTCTGTCAACAGAAGCTCTGCCAATGGAGACATATATAGTTACTAAGATTTTGGGCCTCAGTGCTTCTAGGCAAAGGAAGAGGCAGCCTACTGGGTTATGCGCCCTGTCTTCTTAAAACCATTCTATCAGGGAAGGGAAAATCTCTTCCTTTCATGACCTATTGACAAGCACTAGGGGAGGGTGAGGGAGGGCATTCCCCTCAAAGCTCAAAACACTACACGAGAAACCACACTACCCATCTGCCTCTGTCATAGGGTAGACAAAACTTACTTAAGCTACTATTTAATTATCAGTTTCAAGTGTGAACGGCTTGAATTATCCTCTGCGGCTTACTAGCTTTGTAGTGATCAATAATTTTTAAAGTCGTGGCTTCAGTTTCTTCACCTTTAAATGGAGATGAGTTCTATACTTAGTCCGTGGGATTAGTGTGAGGGCTGAATAAAATTAGGACATACAGAGTACCTGTGATGGACCATGACACCTACAGCTTCTCAACAGATGATAGTGGTTTTTATTTCTCAGCCAACACACTCTGCGCTCCTGTTAAGACTCTAGAATGAGGCTTATGATAGAATAGGATATTCATTCCCTTCATGATGGCTTTTAAGACAAGGTGCTTCTGGGCTTAATGGTGGCTTTAATGATAACAATGGCTGCTTCTTGAAGTCACATACAGTCTGAAATTTTAAAGATTCAAGGAAAGAGACAGAGATAAAAACGGGGTAGAGAAAATGTATCCTCCTCATTGGCCTTTTTGGATCTCTCCAGGAACGCTGCATTTCTGATGGAAACCTTTCCCCCTGGCCTTTCTTTTCCCTCCTCCTTCACAAGACCAGAAGGTCTCTATCTTCCAAAGCTCCATCCCTTCATTTGCACCATCCAACCTCTCCCACATGTGATCCCATCTTCTCAGAGAACACAAACTATTATACAAAATAAGCATTTCTCTTCTGTGTACCCAACACAAAATGAATCCCTGTTTCACCTCACTCTAACCATAAGAAACGCTCTGTCCAGCTTTGTAGAACTGCTTAAATCTGATGTAGACTTTTTATCCCCATGGGCAGTGGCCAGGTTCCTAGACTAATTGTTGCTTTCTTCAGAGTAGAGCCAATAAACTATGTGCAAAGAGGGGAATGCCTGCCACACGGGTGAACGTGACGCAACGGAGAATAAATATGTCAAGGTGGGTAAGGCAGAACCTCAGTCAAGACAGCAAAGGAATACTGAGCATCCGTGATGATACGCTCTGAAGGGTAGGGGTAGCAGGTGTACCTTGCCTGACTCTGTGACACCCACTGGAACTATTGTACAAGGCCTACTCCCCACTTTCCAGGTGCTTATAGGCCAGCCAGGAATGGACAATTGAATGCTTGATAGATGTTGGAACAGGATTAAATTCTGAGGGCGTGTTGGAATGATACATGGAGACTCTTCTAGAATAGACATGGAAAACTAGGAGTAGTGAATGGATCTGTTTCAAAGGTGAAGGCAGATCATTCAGAGGTGAAAGGGAGGGAAACAGTAAGAGTAGTTTGTTTCTGGGTTTGAGAGCCCCAAGAACTGTAAAGAACTATATTCTACCCTCCAGGACCCTATGGAGCTGGAAGGGTCAGATATAACGCTAGGAAGATGGGTGGAGTCCCCACTGCTTATTGCTCTAAGAATGGAACTCAGAGAATTACTATATTATAATATAATTGACACCAGCAAGGGAGCCAGGCTCATAGAGCATTCTCCTGTCTACAGAAGAATGTTGGTGTAGGAGAAAAGTTTGTCTCTGATCATGCATACCCAAGTGCATACTCCTCAGCAATGGACTAGTAAAAATTATATAAAATGGAGCGATATTAAAAATGTTTTGCCAACTATCAATTAGCACCTCTTGACAACAGAGTTTGCCTTCTTTCTATTTGCTCTCAAAATAGATCCTGACACATCCATTAAGCTTCAAGGGATGAGGTACAGACGGCAGCATCTTAGGTTTTCGTGATGATTTTGCTTGCTGGAATACTTTAAAAATAATCATTAAAAAATTAAACACTCACCCAGTCCTGAATCTTTGTGCTTCTACTTTTGTCATTATTAGACATGTCCTCAAATATCAATGTGTGAGAAATCTAATCCCTCATTTATTTGAGAGTGGGACCTTGGGGAGGTAATTAGGATTAGATGAAATCAAGAGAGTGGATGGCCCATAAAGAAATTACTAGCAAGGAGGTCCTCACCCAATGATGAAAGGTTGACCAGTTCCCTTGGAACTCTAGGTCAATTAAGGCAAAATAAATTTCTATTCTTTACAAATTACTCCATTTCTGTTATTTTGCTAGAACAGAAGAAAATGTGCGTGTCCGCCATGATGAATGCTACTTTCTCTTCCTCTCTCTCCTGCCATCTACCTTTTCACTCTACCTCATTTTCCTAACACATTAGTTGGCCTCTCAGCCACTCTACCTCTGAAGAGATGATTTCTAGTGTGTGTGTGTGTGTGTGTGTGTGTGTGTGTGTGTGTGTGTGTGTGTGTGTGTAGGGATTCTCTCTACTGCCTGCTTTCCTCATGACAGCTACCCCACTTCCATTTTTACTTGACCACTGCCTTCTTTCCCTCTGGGCCTTCAGCGTGGCGCTGGCAGTGTGGACACATGCCTAGCTAGCATTCCCGCTCTGCTGTGTGACTCCTCCTCCCCTCTCTGCACCTAAGGTAAGGGAGCCCCACCTAGTCCTGTAAGCTGCCTTTCCACACAGCAGTTCTGCCCTCTAGGTTGCCTACTCTTACTCAGTGACATTTCTGACTCCCTGGGGCCTCTTTGGGTAGGGTCACCCAGACTCGTTTTTAAAATCCTCCTGTAGGATAAACTTACAGTGAGAGGGGTACCCTACAAAGACTTGTCACTCTTTACGCTGGATCAACCTCACTAGTCACACTCAGACATGTGTAAAGTTCTGACTACTGTTCAAAACCAATTTGACTTCCTCCTAACATGTTTTTAATAAATAGCAGGAGGCTTACATGTAAAAATATTGTTTTACTTTCGCATGGGTTTTCTGAGAACATATGCATTCTGTAAAGCAAGACCCACCCTCGTGGTCCCTTTCTTTACTTCTTCACTCTGCCGCAGTTGAAAACAAATGTGTTAAATATTTGCCACACCCACGGATTAATTTACTTTCAGCTAATTGGACACACATAATTTTAATTCGGGTTGCGATCCAAGTTAACTATTATTTTAAGCCCAATCTGTCTGTCTTAGTGGCCCCACCATTTCTTTTGCTGTGCCATTGAGGGCATGCGTCTTCTCACCCTTTTAGATTCTGCCAGCACGGATATTCTTTAAAAACATATAGGCTTCTCCCATCTGTGTGCTTCTTCTTTGTCTGCCTGGTGCTGTTGCAGGGCAAAGGGCATCTGAAAGCATTGGTCTTCACATAATGCTACCACCTTGCTCTTAGCTTCCTCCATCACCACATGAAAGTTGCCGTTAAAAAACACACATCAAAGAGAGAGTCCCATTGAAAAGGATGGCTGCCTGCTGAGCTGGCATTCAGAGCCTGGGCTTTTGTTTCAGTGGCCACCCTGACTCTCCATCACTGAGTTTCCTATTAGCTCTGGTGTGGATTTGACTTGCTCTTGATGATACTGGGATCTGTGTTTGTGGAGCTCACTTTTAATCAGCTCATTGGGGTTGCTAAAGCAAGAACTTCTTTTTCTACCAGGTTGAAACTTCTCAATGGAAACTTCTTGTTTCATTAGATTTTTGCATAACCCCAGGCTAGAAAATGTTTTAAACCAGGGCCCCAAACCTAGCATGCATTTCAGGAAGGTGAGCTTCTGTGATCCTCTAATAAAATTATGCCTATCTGTCGGAGATGGAGATCCATCCACAAGCATGGGTGACATAAGGGTGGCAGCCTGAAGCAGATCTTGTTTTTGGTTTTGTATACAGCTCACCTTTTTGTATACAGCAGGTCCAAATTGTGAATAAGATGAGCATGTGTTCCTCAACTTGCCATGTCCCCTTTCACTCTTTCCTATTTTATACATGAGAAAAAAAGACTTTCAGGATGGTTTTGAGGTTCCAAACCCAACACCCTGTTTTATGCTATTTGGCTTACTTGAGGGAAACAAGAAGAACTTTACCCTTCTGCCCTCCTGTCCCTATTCTGCTGTCTCCCCCCCCCCCCAAAGCAAGCCCTAACACTTAGAAAGGTCCCTTTCCAATCTACCTCCCCTGAAAGTTGAGCAGATCTGTTAAGGGATGGATGTTGTGTTATTACTTTTCTGAGGTTGTGATAACCCAGGACAAAGGCAACCTAAAGAAGAAAGAGTTAAAAATTCATCATGATGGGGAGGCATGGCAGCAAGTGGGGGGCATGGTGACAGGAATAAGAAGCTGTGAGGTCGTATCTTCAAATGGAGATAGGAAGTTAAGGGCCAGGCAGTGGTGGCACACGCCTTTAATCCCAGCACTCGGGAGGCAGAGGCAGGCAGATCTCTGTGAGTTCAAGCCCAGCCTGGTCTACAAGAGCTAGTTCCAGGACAGGAACCAAAAAGCTATGGAGAAATCCTGTCTCAAAAAATCAAAAAAAAAAAAAGATAGGAAGTTAAGAGAGCAACCTGGAGGAGGCATGAGGGTGTTAGCTCTCCAAGTCCATCTCCAGTGACATACTTCCTTCAGCAAGGCCACACTTCCTAAGCCTTCCTAAATGGTACCATCAAGGGGGTTTTCAAATACTAGAGTCTCAAAGGGATATCTCTCCTTTAAACCAACCCACACAGTTGTCCCCATTTGTGTCAAGAGGAAAGGAATGCCTATGCCAAGAAGAAGCAGGCTTTGTCGGATTGCCCCTCTGTGTATTACCACTTAGTCACAGCCGTCTTTGTCTAGTCGTGCTTCTGTCTTAAGTATCATTTCTATTTTCATTAAGTCTTGATAAAAGTATCCTCCCACCCCCAGAGCTGTTGGATCTCCAGTTGTGCAATCAATCACCTAGGACATGTAGAACTTTGTTGAATAAATGTGCTATACTTACTTCTTTCCTAAATCTTTTCCTTTGGAGTAGGAACGTATTTCAAGATCTTCTGATGAGACAGAGAACATTATCGCCTTTTCTCTCTTCCTGTGGTTGTAGTCACTGGCACGATTAATTTGGTAGTATAACCAGAATTAGAACCAAACTTTCTTCTTTTTGTCCTCTTTGTATATTTTTCTGTATCCCTTAGAACAAAACATGCACAAACTTTGGGCTTTTATATATGGAAATTATAAGATTTACATTATGATTAGTGATAGATTTTATTGAGCCCCTCTAACAAGCTCCAGTCATAAGTCGTTAGATGAACCCTCTGTGCTTATATGTGTCTGAGGAGAGCTTCAGAGTCCCCCAGAGAGTGAAGGATTAGTTGACCTCTTGCTCTGCCCACGAGCAGATCCAGTCCTAGAGCAGGGATAATGGGAGACTGACGTTCTCTTTGTCCCCAGGTGGACTGTGGATCAGAAGCGGCTTCTGCCTGCGCTCATCAGTGGCCCTCATGAGAATATTGAGGGATGATGTTTCTGAGTGAGGGACATGGAGTGAGGCTGAGTTCTCCAGAAACACGTGCTGGATCCGACCTATCAGAGGTCACTGTGCAAATGTGAAACCGCAGAAAGGTTCACAGAAAAATCCCATCACTTAAATCTCTTCTGGATCCCTTTGGTCCTCATGTTTGCCCCAGCCCTCATTCCCTTACTGCTGTCTCCCTGAATCAGCTTCTTTTCATTCTTGGGCAACAGTACTAACAAGATTGGCCGATATCTACCCATGTAGCCTACCATGTGTCTTTATTTGAGAACTGTGGGCGTTTCCTTAAGCTTTTGTTGCCATTCTTGTAATAATATAATGACTCTTATAATATTAATATAAGGTTTAACTAATGTATAAAGTGTATGAAGTATATTGGGTTCTTAAGTTCTCAAAGACATACTACCAGGTAGCTGAAACAGATGAACCCTAATACCAGAGAGAAAAAAAGCCACTTTCCAAAAAACAAGTATTTGTGTTTCTGACTCCCCAGCCACAATCCCAATGTGCCTAGAATCAGGAGGGCTTGGAGAGTCAGGAAGTTGTGTCTCTTTTCGGGGGAGGAGGGTATTTATTTATTTTATTTTTTATTTTTTTTAGTCATGTTTAAAGTTTTATTTTTTCCTTTTTATTTTTTTAAAAAAGGAAACAAACTATCTTTTTTCATTGTACATACCAATTGAAATTCCCACTCCCTCCCCTCCTCCCATTCCCTCCATTTACCCTCCATCCGAGCCCCCATCCAGTCCTCAGAGAGAGTAAGTCACATTGCTTTGGGGAAGGTCCAAGGCTCTTTTTATTATACTATATCTAGGCTGAGTAAGGTGTCCATCCAAAGAGAATAGGTTCCCAAAAAGCTAGTACAAGCAGTAGGAGTAAATCCTGGTGCCACTCCAGTGGCCCCTTGGTCTACCCCAGCCATGCAACTTTCAACCACATTCAGAGGGACTAGTTTGTCCTATGCTTGTTCCTTCCCAGTCCACTGGTGTTGGTGAGCTCTCATTAGCTCTGGTAGAGTGTTTCAGTGGGTGTACCCATCATGGCCTTGACCTCTGTATCAAGGTGAACCCTAAAAAAACATATGCAGATCCACTTGGAAAGTCAAAATAGACAAGATCACCTGACAAAATTGGGAACCTAGGGGTGAGGAAGAAGAGAGGGTGGAGGAAGGGGAGAGGGGAGGGAAGGGGTGAGGAGAACTTGAGAAACTTGAGGATAGTCGAGATGGAGGAAGGACAGAGACGAGAGCAAGAAAGAAATATCTTGATTGAGGGAGCCATCATGGGGCTAGCAAGAATCCTGGCTCTAGAGAAATTCCCAGGAATCCACAAGGATGACCCCAGCTAAGACCCAAAGCAATAGAGGACAGGGTGCCTGAACTGGCCTTCCCCTGTAATTAGATTTATAAATATCTTAAATGTCACCATAGAACCTTCATTCAGAAACTGATGGAAAGAGAGGCAGAGACCCACAGCAGAGCACTGGGCTGAGCTCCCAAAGTCCATTTGAGGAGTCGGGGTTTTGAGCAAAGACGGAAGTCATGTTTTTTATGATGAACGAAATCCTCTGGCATATGATGCATCATCTCTGGGTTACTTCTAATACCCAACGCTGTAAACACCATGAAAACAGTTGCTATGCTATCTTTTTTAGAGAAGTCCAGATACTCAGTACAGATCAATTTTTTTCTCACAGTTTTGGAATGAAGTGATTGAATAAGTTGAATGTAGTTGATGGAATAAGCAAGTACTGAAGGTGGACTCATTACTGGAAAGATATATTTATTGTACTACTCGCATTGACCAGCAGGAGGCAATAGATGGCTTTCCTTTTTCTATATATTCACTTGACAATATATACTTTTTATATATTAAAACTCAGCGTTGGCTCTGCTTCACACTGGAGATCCACTGATGAATACTCTAGACACCGTTTCTGTCCTCACGGAACCTTCAGTCTTGGAAAGGTCTCGGTTAATTCATCACTCAAGGATTGGGGCGTAAGCCGCAGACTCTGAAGGTGATATGGTCAATAGGGCCGAGAATTTATAATTGCTCACAAGGTTAGGAGAAAGCTTTGCATCCATGACCAGGTTCAGAAGCAGGCAAGATTTAAAGGAAGCTTGTGTAAGAGAGCATAGGAAGGTCCTGCTGAAGAGTTCTGGGTAGTGTCAAGTTTCTGCCCTGTTGGCACTGTTTCTACCTGAATGGTACTGTTTCAACCTGAATGGCACCTGAATGGCACCTGAATGGTATTGTTTCTACCTGAATGGATGAATGTTTCATCCATTGCGCATCCTTATTTCCTTAATATGCATCATTATTAACAGGAATATTAGATTATCCGAGCCTTTGCTTTTACCACCATAGTGTAGAAAGAGGTAAGCGGGCCCTTGACTCTCTATAATAGGAGGTAAGCTTAGATTTATAACAACTGATTCTAAAGCAATATTTTCTTTTACAATTGTGAAAGCCATACCACCATGATAAGGTTTAAAATACATCAAGTGTAACAGAAACCACCTAAGTATTTTAAGGTGTAATACAAAGTAGATCAGCTTACATTCTCAAAAGAAAGTCAGTGGCATTATAGAAAGCCAAGGACAGACACGCTACATGTGTTCCACAAAAGTTGTAAGCTTTTATTTATATTTCAATTATAATTTTACCTTAATACAGATGTGGATTAAATATTGTCAAACACTGCGACAATTGTGAACTTTCGTACATTTATTTATTTATCATTAATATAAAGTCCAGTGCAGATTTGATTGGTTAACAAGTGGTCTTCAACATAGACCATCAAGACTCTGGCTCTTTACAGTGGGTAGATCTGTCATCCTGCTAGACCAAGCATTCTTCTGCGGAAACCCCACTATTTGGTCTGACATTAGGGAAGGAGTCAGCAATTAACGATCACATGATACTTCTTATGGGCATACCTAGAAATTTTTTATTACTTCTTCCCACTTCCTTTTGGCTAGACTTCACTTACACGACCCCTCAACTGCAAAGGAGGTCCTGTGAAAGCAGAGAGAGCAGGTTTTCATTAACATAAAGGAGCCTGTGGCACAAAAAATAACTTAGATTTCCCAGGTTCTTCCAATTCCCCCAAACCAAGCACCCCCAACTCTTTTTGAGAACCCTTGACACGTATGACCCTACAATTTGTCTAATGCAGAATACCCATGACACCAAAGCAATTACTAAATTTCAGATGGTTCAACTTCAAAGATTCAGCATTAAGTGAGCTGTGACAGTTATTTATATGGAAGTGTCCAGATTGCCCCATCACTCAAGCTCAGCACAGTGTACACTTAGGGCTAGATCTTTGTTGTCAGCAACACTCCTGTATGCTATGGGATGTGTGTCAGGGCCCCTACCTTCGGTCCTTTCGATGTAAGTAGTTTTTGTTCTCCTCATGTGACAACCGAGAGTCCAAGGGTATTGCCTATGTACCCTGGAGGGGAGAATCATCCTGATTTTCAAAGTTGTTGAAGGGAAAGGTAGCTCTGCTGCTAAAGTCTGTTTGGCAGAGTGCTTGCCGTGCAAGCATAAGAGCCTGTGCTAGATCCCCAACAGCCATGTTAGAAGCCCTGACGTGAAGGCATGCACGTGAGATCCGAGTGCTGGGAAGGGAGAGGCCGGAAAAGCTCCGACAGTCACTGACCAGACAGCCTTTAGGGATCAGTGAACCAGGAAGAGAATCTGGGTTAAGAAAACAAGGTGGATGGCCCTGAAGAATGACACCAAGGTTGACACCTGACCTCCAAACTCATATCTGCACATGCACATATGTACCTGCCCAGACATGACTATTCATGCATAGATACACAAAGGGAGGGAGAAAGGAAGGGAGGGAGGGCAGGGAGGGAAGAAAGAGAGACTAGAGACAGAGGCAGAGACAGGTTGGGTCTGGGAAGCCTGGAGAGTGCCAGGCAGATCCTGCTCTTCTGGGCTTCAGATGGTGGCACCAGTCTGTCTTAGGTAGGAAATCCCTTTAGTGTGTGGTTGTGGGTGAGTACGCCAAAGAAATAATTGACAGATACTTTGATACCAAAGACCATATTTGGTAATTCACACCAACATTCCATTTTCAAAGGCACAGAGAGCCTTCTCATGGCTCCAGCTGACAGTAGTCCCCGGCCTCACTCCTGTCTGCTCTATTGGCCAGAAACATGGAAGCACTTGAAGAGGAGTTGAGAGGTTGGGGACAAAGAGATTTGGGTATCCGATAGATTTACCTATTATAGCCAAGACTGACCGTCCTTCCTTTCTTCCTTCCTTCCTTCCTTCCTTCCTTCCTTCCTTCCTTCCTTCCTTCCTTCCTTCCTTCCTTCCCTTCCTCCCTCCCTCCCTC
>NW_004949120.1:3456115-3460653 GCF_000317375.1 Microtus ochrogaster
CTTCCCTTCCTCCCTCCCTCCCTCCCTCCCTCCCTCCCTTGCTTCCTTCTTTCCTTCCCTTTTCCCTGAAGTTCAGCCCCCTGGTAAATAAATATCTACTCCACGTCTCTGATTCAGCCTCCCCTGCGGAGACAGAGACATTAAAGAAGAATTAAGAATGAGGACAAGTGTATTGATCTCCCTCACCAATCCCCTTCAACCAATACTTCTTAATCACGGAAGAAATTGGAGCCCAGCAAACGACTTTAATGAGCATCCATCCTGTTTCCCAGTTCTCTGGTTGGGAGGGAAGCTGTCTCCCTGCCTCCCTGTTTCCTCTTCATTTGTGCTCCAGAGTCACTCCCTCATACCGTATCTATATTTCATTTTATGTATATATGCATATATTTTCACATTTTCATCTGTGTTTTGTCTGTGCACTGGAGGTTTATTATTGTAGATCATTGTGAGGCACCTGAATATTTTGCAAGACAATGAGCCTCTAGAATCTCGGTATCCGAGGAACTAATTTTGTGCAGCAAGAGAGAGCTAGTAGAAAGGAAGCCAAAAGAAAACAGTCACGATGCATCTGGTTTCTAGACAGTATTAGGAGGGCATAACTTGTTCCTGTCTGAGTGGATTCAGTGGATGTGTATTATACAGTGGCTGCTTAACACGTGGAACCAAATCAGAGCTCTGCCTTAAATTAAAAACAAGCCCCATGGCTTTCCCAGCACTGTGTGGCTCACATTTGCAACTCTGCTCAGGTGAAACAAACCCTTATCCCAAGAGGGTGGGCAGCCAGGAGAGCTCTTACTGCAGAAGCATGCATTTCTTCTGCCTTCCAAATGATAGTTTATAAAATTGTAAAAGAAATTGACACCCTAAAGTGCCTGGGTAATGCCATATCATAAACTTCATACTGTAAATTGGAGAGCTGGGGAGGATGTGTTCTAGGCAGCAGTGTGTGTACTCAAAAATGGGGACCATGTTCCCAGGCCTGCTCCCGGCTTTGTGTCACCCGGGGGAAATCAGTACTTTTGTCAGGGCCCACATTGCCCATCTCCGAGGTGTGGATGTAACCCTCTGCACCCTCCCTTTCTCTGTCGCCGGCTGTACCTTGCAGTATTGGGATTCGAAAAGAAGATGAGGTGATGTTTAGGAAATGCTTTAAACCTTGAGCAAAATATTTTCGTGCAAGCCTATTTCATTATCCGCTGTATTGTTATCCTTATCGCTACCGTGTACATGCGGTTGACTATTTGCAAATTATAGATAGTAATTATCTGAGTACATACAGCAATTCAAGTACCATCACCAGTGCTTGACATTAGTTTGTCATGGCAACTTGCAGAGCAATAAATAGTATGGAGATGCTTTCCTTTGACAGTTGTTGATTATTTATTGGGGGCTCAGGATCAGAGAGACTCTGTAATTAAGGGAATTTTAAACTATATCTGCCAGGACCTTCATCATCTCTGATATGCTCTAGCTGGCAATCATCCTTACCACTGGAAGTTCCCAGAGTAACCGAGATTTAGAAGAATCTCTGCGTCCATATCCTTCGGCAAAGAGGTGAGGCATCAGAGGCTCAGAAAGAGCCCTTCCCTCTTCCAAAGCCATGGAGTTATTAGGCAGGACTCCAGCACTGGAACCTGGACACCACGGATGCTCGCTGTGCTCTGGGGTGGCTCTTTAATCATATTAACATGGTTATTTTTTCACAATACTGGATTGTCGCTGGCATGGGTTAATAACGTGTCTATAACAATATAACTCAGTCCCATTTGATTTGAGTTTCCTTATTACTGATTCTTCATTACATTTAACTACTTAGCAAAGACAGATTAGGTGTAGATTTCCTCGGTTATGAAGCATGGGTTTGTTAAGGGGTTAAGAACGATTTCAATGATCCCCTAAAATGGGAATTGAACTTGACAAGTAAGATTGAAATAAAAGCATTGCCCATGGGTTAGAGACACAGATGCCTAGATGTTGGAATGAGACACCGTAGGAAGCTATGGCACCCTCCATTCCCTAGTGTGAAGTCATAGCCTCGTTTTTCCAGAAAGAGAAGGTATGTGGGCTGCATGTTTTTACCTTTTCATCTGAGATATAAACAAAGATGGTCAACTCCTATCACTTAGTCGATGTTGCCTATAGAAGACACACACATCAGTTATTGACAGTAGGTAGAGTGAAGTTTAGCTGCCCATCACTGCAGTGGCTCCTCCCTACTGGATAACAATACAGTCTCAGAGTAGCCCTTGGACTGCTCTTTAATACAGAGATTCTGTCATTTTTCCTAATGCCAGGTTGTGTCTGGAATGGATCAGTAATGTGCCTATGGCCTTTAACACAACACAGTCCACTGCGATTTTCATCAGCGACTCCACCCCATCACTGTATCTCTTATAGATAATTCTTTTCTTCTAGAGGGATCATCATGCCCCTCTTACTTTAGAAACTGGGGACATGGGGGAAGTGAATTTGGGCAGGAAGATACAGGTTGCTCCTACAAATGCAGAAAATGCTGCTTAAACATGTTACAGTATTAAAAATACTAGAGTGGAAGGCAGAGGGGCGGATTGCTCACCCAACTTACCTACCAAGTAGTTGTGGAAGCTAACAACTCACTTAACATTTCAGGGCCTCACCTTTCTCTTCTGTAAAATGACAGGATTTGATTAAATCAATCCTACAGCCCCCTCTGGTCATAAAATTACAGGAATCTAAGTGAATTGAAAATTGATGGTACAATTTAAGAGGAAGCTTCCTGAGTTATGGAAGTTCCAGAAGACATGATTTTAATTCTTCTGTAACCCATAAATTACAGCAAATGACCCAAGAACTGAAGCAGTGAAGTGTCAAAGCTTCCAAAGTCTGAAAAGATAGCTTTGTTTTTGGACTGCACCCTGGGCCACTGTTTGCTGGGGGGAACGTGTGATTATCTTCAACCTTAGGCGCTGGGAAAATCCGTAGCTAAACATTAGCCATTAGAGGGTAAATTGGTGTTCCTAGCATCAGGAATGGTGCCTTACCTATGTCAGTTTCTATGGGCCAGGAAGACAAGAGAGAAAGAAGTGGAAAGAAGCTGTACCATAGGCTTCTAAAGATGGGAGTTTGTTAATAAAACAACCTATGTGTGTTGCTGTGAACGTGCTAACACAGATATGATAATCCTAGTGAGTCCCTGTGCTGCAGTAGCTGTCTAACACATATGAGTAGTCCTGATACATGTTGCACGAATATAATAGCATGCTATGTATTATGTTACAGTGCATATATTGTGAGTTAAAATAATGCGGATGCATAAGCATGCTGTAGTGCACAAGTCCCAAGATAAAATAATTCTGACTGGTATATAAAATAGTGCTCAGGTCACACAGATGTGTATATGTGTTGTAGCATGTACTTTACGCATATAAAGTAATGCTGATGTGTTTCCTATAGTGCATGTTCCACAGGCAAAACTGATGTGTATGTGTGTTACATTATAACTATCATTCATAGATATAATAGCGACATGTCTTGCACACGCAGCTCAGGTATCATAATACGGAAGCTTACATAGCTGATGGATCTGTCTTCATCTGTTAAAATCTCCTTCCACACACATAGAAACATGATCTCACTTCAATCTCTCATAAACTTAACAATTCAGGAGCTTTAGTAACCCTTATTAACTGTGGCCACATTGTATAATTTTTATTGAAGCCCAGGTTCTTCCAGGAGAGCTTTCCTTATTTTGCTCCATGCAGCCACCATGGAATTCAGTGTGTGCGACTAGCCTCGTGATTTGAGGAATGGAGGCAATTTTGAGAGGAGATGTCAAGACCTTTCTTGTCTGTGCAAGGCCGTCTTAATCATGCCAGGCTCTTTCCTTCAGGTTGATTTACATAACAGCGTGACATTTCGTCATTAAGGAAGCAGGTCCCAATCTTCCATGTCTTTTTTTCTTGGCTTGTCTGGCAAGCAATTCTCTTTTGCAAGCTATGAAATCCTTAAGGAGGACTTCCTGGCAAGGGAAAAATCCTCAGTCATCCAACAGTCTCTCACTTTTCTATTTTAAATCTTGGCCATGCACATATGGTTGGGCATGTGTGTCTAAAAATTTCTTCCACATTGACTAACTTGAGCTATTTAATAGATTGTGCTGGCCGTGGGCTCGGCAACAAATCCTGTGGCACTCATCTCCCTCACTTGGGAAGCAGGAGAAGGCCACACGCCTTGCCTTTGTGCCTTCCTTGTAATCTCCCTCCCCTGCCCTGTTAGAGCAGGAAAGCCAAAGCCCGCTTCTTTGCCCATTTTCTTGCAATTAACATTGTCCCTGCTCTCCTCCTTCCTGCCGAAAAGAGAGATCCCCAAATACTTTGCTTAATGGCCCAGTGACTCTACCTTCCCTAGGGCTTTGCTGGGGTTTCTAATACATTTCTAAGGACAAGAGAGCCGGATGCCATTTCTACTCCTTTGCTCTAAAGGTTTGCTCTCTTTCCTTCTGTCTCCCCCTCTCCCTCTCCCTCCCTCCCTTCTTTCCTCCCTCCCTCCCTTCCATCTTC
>NW_004949120.1:3460753-3472245 GCF_000317375.1 Microtus ochrogaster
TCTCTCTCTCTCTCTCTCTCTCTCTCTCTCTCTCTCTCTCTCTCTCTCTCTGTGTGTGTGTGCATGTGTGCGTGGTGTGCACAGGCAATGTGACTCAACTCAACCTCAACTTGTTTCTAAAACTTGGAATGTCTTATTTCCAACAGTCTAAAGCACAGGCCTGGGTCCTATTAGGTCCTCAGAAGTGGTAGTTAAAATGAATTTGAAGACAAGGCTGCCTTCTGGCAAATTTGCTCCCTCTTCCAGGTTGTGGTGAATTGGGCCCAAAGGACATGGGGAGATGGGGGAAGCATGCACCCTTAGCTGATCTCCAGCTGTGTCTCCTTCAGGCATGAAGCCCAAACCCCACAGTTTTCCCAGCAATTGAACCACTCAGAGAAAGTGGCTAAATCATACCCTGTGATCCAAGAGAAAAAAAAATGATTACCCTGCCAGAAGGTGAACTGTACTAGCTTCCCAGAGGAGACCCCCGCCCAACAGACACAGAGCAGCAATACCAAGAGCAACAGCAAAACAACAATCACAACAGCATTGAGACGATTGTCTCAGAGTACTGTAGAAGTTTGCAGAGGTTCCCCTGTCCAGAAATGACCAGTGGTGTTAGACTCCGAGTCTGTATTGTCTGGCTGTCTCCTAACACTACAGGTGCTGTAGCTGCGGTGACATCATCTTGCTGCTGGAGTGGCCCCAGGAACTTCATCTTTCTTTTCGAACATTAAGTATGTCCCTTTAAGTCTATCTCAATCAGCATGAAGGAATAAATCACCACATGACTTGTGTTCAGGGGATCTTCCTCCCTGCCGGGATGTCAAGTCTTTAAGTGGGAAGATGTCCAAAGGGTGTGAGATGTGGGGACATTGCACCTACTGTCTGGGAGGGGTTGCCTTAGCAACGCACACTGCTGCACATGTTATAGAAAAGCAATGGTGCTGCAAGAAATGGGAAGAGTGCATCTTTTGGACTCCGGACAAAGACAAGAGCAAACATTCATTAAAGATGAATCTCTATTCTTAACTTATCTTTCTTTTTCCAGAAATCACATCAAAATCAGATATCACATATGTCTGAGGACCTTTCAAATGTACAGCAACCTTTTCAAAGTTGGGTGGGACCCCTCCTTTAATGGGGTGTCTATACATCTAACTGTACCAGAGGTCCATAGCACTATGAGCTCTGTTTTCTGGGGAAAAAATGTGCTTTCTGATCCACTGTACAGCTGACTGCTCCCCTTACCCTGTGCTTTCTGAGAAGTGCTTTTCTCATGGCTGTGGCCCCCAATGTTCCGTGACCTTGAGTTTCCTCATCGCTAGGGAATCTTTCCGTTCCTATAGCATCTCTCGATTGCTTTGGCTTTATTGCTCTCTAAATCCAGATCATCTGCTTGGAGGAATCAGCACCAGGAGCCTCCACAATACTGGGCACCACCAAAAAAGGTGGCTATCCGCTTTCTTCTGACTTCCTCAAAAAAGCTGCGAGCCTCATCAAAGATTTTTCCAGTATACCGTTTCGTGTTTGCATGGGAGGACGAGCTGGTAAGTAGAGGGAAAAAGCACGGTAGTGCATGTTGCTGAGTGATTCAGAGCGTGCGGCTGCCAAGGCACGCCCATGTCACCCCCACTGTACTGGTGTTCTGATGAGTGATCCAGAGCATGCCCGCTGACAGGCACGCCCGTGTCACAGTCGCCGTACCGGTGCTCCTCTTCCCGTCACACTCCGTGACAAGGCCCTGAAACTGTTATGCTCGCATTTCCTCCCCGGGAAACCAAGGCAGAGCATGGCTTTGTGACCTGACCATGTTGTGGAGCAGAGGAACACTGCCTAGGACAAGAACCCAGAACATATGCTCTGTCTGCTGCCTTCATGTGCCCAGCTGGCTGCACTGTCACAAGGCCCGCTACACTTTGTATGGTGCATGCTAACATACACTACCTTCTGACTATCAAGGCAGTAGACCTGCAGGTGCGTGAGGGAAAGTTTTAACTTTTGAGTCAATACTCACTTCTCATTATGCTGAACCAACTTGGTATCAGCCAAACTCTTTATTCTGGTACTTACAGAAGACAATGATCCACCCCTTAGGCACAGAAAGTTCTGTCTGCAAAATAAACACATTCACATTGGGCTTCATGGTCCAATACTGACCTCACTGGTACCTCTTTTTACCTAATGAAACCAGACAGCTCATGGAAGAAGTAACCATATGCCCTGCAGTGTCTGTAGTAACTTCAGGTACATGTGAAAAGATGCAGAGATTGGGGACTTCGTGATGTGTTCGAGAGAGTGGCTACTATTTGTTCTTCTAATAAATATTTGTTGACCCTAACTACATATGGAGCTATTCCAGATGATGCAGGCATAAGGAGGTACACGAAGAAGTCCCCCTCCCATTAGGAAACTGTAGACTAGTTTGGAGAGGTGACAGAAAGGCAAGTCACTACACAAACATTTTAAAATCACAAGAAAGTGAATGTGACAAATTATGACTTCAGAGCTGTTTAGGATTTTCTCTGGAGTCAGGAAGAAGGGGTGGATGGATAGCCGCCATTTGTTCGGAAAGCAAGCTCTTCGATCACATGACTTTTTAATCTATTTGTCATGGTGTTTAGTTTTACAGTGACTTGACAGGGCAGATGTGGTCATTTCCCCATTTTATGGATGAGACAAATAGGAAGACCCAAAAGCATGTCATCTTGACAGCAGGCAAACAGCTCTGTCATCCCAGCGAGTCTCACCAGGGCTCACCTATAGAGGGGCAGATTTGGATGTTTGAAGCCAAACCTTAAACTAGGTAAAGGGAAAGCCATTCCCAGCAATACTTGTGGCTACACATTGTATCAAGGAACACTTACTGAAGAAAGAACACGTATATGGGAGATATTAGATATTGGCAGGTTCAAAGCTAGGCCTACATTAATAGGCACTAATTAAGGATACCACAACATATACAAAACCACACTCACACACTCTCCTCATTTTTTAATTACATTGCTTCATTCTATCTAAGATATGAGAAAACGTCTTTAAACATTACATAAATTTTGCTGGGATCATTTTTTTATAACAAGATGCATAATTCACATTAAGAAATGACCGCTTCTTTTTGTATTCAGCAACTATTTATTGAATCCCTGGCTATGTCATCCTCACCACCCTAGTCATTACTGGCTTGAAAAAAGAAAAGAAAAAAGAAAAGAAACCCCTCTGTGGATGCAGATGTGTGGGCTGTACGTGGCTGGGCTTCCAGAGGGCTGGGAAATGGAGTGTACCATGGCAGTCTTCCATGTGGGTCATCCATAACTTCCTGAAAATTCTTCTGTCGGACTTGGAAACGTCACATCCTAAAATATTCAGGTCGCCATGGTTGTTCTCTCAATAAAATATTAATGACCGTGAAAGTATTATCATGTTTATTTTAAAGCAACCATTTTCTACACTTTAATTAAAAGTTGTAATTCACATCTTTTGACCAATTTAACCTAAATCTTCGTCTTATTGGGAATGGGGTCCTGGGCTAGAATCAGAGAGAAATATAAGGGTTACTTAACACAAACAGTACCATCTTGGCTTTCTAGGGATATGGTTCTGCTCATCACTTGTGCCTCTCCAGCTTCATCTTTTTAATTAGAGGTACCCTCCTGCTTATGCAAGAATACCAGAATTGGGCTAGTGCTTTCCTCTTTATGTTCTCTGTGAGAATCTCAAGTAGGCAGACCTGAGGATGATGCAGGGAGTGTTTTGTTCTCACAGCACTTGAATCCCTTACTCCTCCAGCTTTGCAGCCCCTCACGTTCACATGTCTGTTTGGGGAGAGGGGCTACACACATACAGATCCGCAGCACTCCCCTGGGTGGGCCTGAGACTACTTTGCTCATGAGTATCCAGCCAGCACTGGTTCCTCGTCTGCTTCGGTCCTCTAACCTACCTCAGGGAGCGATGTCCTAGAAAGTATTGGATTTTCTATTTTAGTTCTAGGCTATATAAGAGAATGGCTTAAAATAATGATATGTGAAGGAAGGTCCTGTATGCAAAGACATACTGAGGATTGGGGTATCTCTGCTTCACTGTCCTACTGCGTTACTCTGGGTCTAGTCACTTCTCTCCCCAACTAAAATCACCTTGGTCAAGATTTCAGTTTGTAATCGCCTTCCCTAAAATAACTATCTTTTTTGTACTGAAAGTGTGTTCGAGAATGTAAATGGAAGGGGTGTGGAAGGTGAGAAAAAAGTGGAGAAGAAGGGGAGGCTAAAGGAGGGAGAGGAATTTTTAAGGGGCCCACCCAGTTGCAGGAGAGCAAAGACTGATCTCTATGCATTACTTTGATTTCAAATTATTTTTAGCACGGCTTTTATTGTACTCATTGTTACATACATAAATCTTTAAAGTAATACGTTTTGTAAGAAATGGTCATAAAAATTTACAGCCAGTAACTTTTCCCCTGTCCCTTACAATGATATTCTACTAAAACCATTAAATGGTTCTCATTAATGCCCTTTAAATGATTGTGTAATGACCCACAATCGCTTGTAAGTGAACAACCATTAAAGAATTACCAGTTCTTAGCATGCTTTTAAGTACAGCTTAAATACATGGGAGGTAACATATAATATATTAAAAAAGGTATTAAATTTGAAATAGTAGAAACACAACCATCACAAAAGCATGAGTAGGTGTGCAACCTTACCCGGCTATGACCATAGTTCCCACTGAACACATTATTACCGTCGGTTTTTATGACATTTATTCTTTGTCTGTATTGAATCTGTTCCTTTTTTAACTGAGATTAATAATAATAATAATAAAACCCTGCCACAACAGGAGTGAGAGTGCATATAAAAGCAAATGGGGAACATAATTAAACCCATGTATAAGCGACAGCAGCCCTATCTCAACAAAAATGAACAGTCCATCCCTCGGATACTCGGTGTGTGAGAGAGCAGATTGCCCAGCCGTGTGGATATTTGACAGCAGATAGTCTAAGCATTTGGATCATTGCAGGTTTCAAATATTAACTATCCTGCGTGATCAGAATATGGCAAATGCTAATAATTAATGATAACCCTTCCTGAAGGTATGAGGCCAGATCGACTCTGTCTTGTCCAGGTATTTGTGGCGAGGTTATCCACGTATGTAGAGGGCATTTATTTCAGCATGGCCTGCAGATGTCAAGAGAACAGTGGTATTCGCTTTTGAGGTTCTTTCGCATTTCACAGATGTTCTTTGTCCTCGATTATCCTTCCTGGGGCCGAGAAGACTCAGGCCATTTAAACCTGGAGCAAACAGAGCAGAGGACAGGGTCAGTGTGAAGTCTGACCACACAAATAGAAGACACTTATTCAGATTTGCTGACTTCCGTGAAGGCGGGATAAAGGAGAAACAAAGGCCAAAATGAACATTGCTTTTAAGGCTACAGCCTACATTAGATGCTCTAGCTTCACACAGAAGTGCACCTCCCTCAGATGGCACTGGCCTCCCTCGATTGGTGACAAACTACAGTTTATATGCTCTATAAGCTCCGCTTGTCCCTTTTTTTATAAGAGGAATGAGCTAGGGAATAATGGGCAGCCTTTAGTCTAAAGCTTGTGATATTAGACTAACAAAGGTGCTCAGATTTGTTCCTCTGTACCATAAAAGCCTCAGATTAGATATCAGGTCCCTCTGAGGCCCCTTCTATAATGCCACACAGTAATCCCATAATGCCTACCAAAGGGTGTCAGAGCAGTGTGAGCAGGCAGGGGCCATCAGAGTGCTTTTTACACGCAGATTCCTCTCTTATTATTATCTCAACACGCCAGGATCAAAACTGGCCAACTACAGCTAGATCACTCTAAGTAGATGGCTGTTTATAAAAATAGCTAAACTGGATATTTAGGAACCTGATCATAGAAGGTAGGGATGGGGGCCTACCAGAATGAGTCTCAGGCGTTCCCCAGTCTTTCATTTCTACACTTGCTCCATTTTGACCCTCTTGTTGGCCAGCCTCTTTACAGCAACGCTTCTTCCCTATTCTCACGGCATCCCTCTCCCCGTTTTGGGTCCCATTTTCACCACGAGTTGCGATGCAAATGGTTGCTTCTACTTTACCTCACTCCTTGGATATTCACATCTTTAACTTTATGCTCCCATGGGAGAGGAAAGGTTTCTCTTCTCTGTCACTGTAGTTCTGACCATTAGCAAGCTTGTGGGATACTCCCTCAGGTTCCCTAACTCTGCTCAGTTGTTAGGAGAGCATAGAACAAAGTCGGGACTTTGGGCAGCTTGAATGTTGGCTTGTTACAAAGATTCTTTCTGAGCTGATGTGAGATGTGGTGAAATAAGTCAAGTACGAAAGTGTAGATGAAGAGGCCACAAGAACAAAAATCAGCTTCTCTAACTCCAAATGCTTTCTCAGTCCATTTCACTGGGAATTCTCTTATGAAGCCAGGGAACTTTCCTATCTCTGATTGTGAGAGAACATCTGGCTCGATTCTCTTCCCTAAGTGTCTGCCAATAGCTGCCATGCTGTGTTGTGGAAGCATGGAATGATGCTTTATAGAAGAGGGGCATATGACCTTGACTGTTAAAAACACTCATAAGCCGTGTTGCCTGGTGCTCAAGTCCATCTACCTTAAGGGAAATTCTCCAACAGCTCAGATTGAGTTACAGTGTAGAATGGGGACCAGGTGAGGCTCCAGGAGGGGTTCAGGGGCCCGAGCAAAGCTGCTCACATTGGAGCTTGGTTGGAATGCTGGCTTGCATGCCCCTTCTGGAAAGAATTATGGCCTGCTGGAAGGGTATCACAACAAGCATCTCATGCTGCAGACCCAAAAATCTGTTGAATGTCCTGTAGGAAGAATTTGAGTAGGTTTGGAAGTGAGACCCACCCTATTCATTGACTCCACAATGGATTTCCACTCTCCTCCTTGACAAGTGAGAACGCACTGTGTTTGCTCCAGAAAACAGCATACTCGAATCCCTGTGCCTCTCGGGAGAGTCTTTCAAAGAAAGTCATAATTTAAAGATAAATAAATAAATATGGCAAACAAAAAGGTTTTGTTATTGCAGAAATCTTCTGAAATTTTTCAGATTGTGCATTGTGGTGGTGGTGTTTCGTTGGTTATTTTTAGTTGAACATTTCTGAAATTTATATGGAAATATGTTTGTCTTTTTGGGGACTTTTCAGGTGATTTTTTACAAACATCGTGATGAAAGCAGCATAGTTAGAACATCTAGGGGGTGACAAGGCTTGGTTGGCAGAAAGGCTGACTGGAATAGCTGCGTGATTTAGAATACAATGTGCTATTTGCCCTTTGATCCTTCTTCCTATTGTAAATTCATCATTAGAGCACTCTGTCTGAAGCCCTTTTTTTCCCCCCACTCACGGTGTATCCTATTTTAACCTGCCCACTCAGGCAACTGCACCTGACTGTAATTTGGGGACCACAAATTGCAGTGGTTCAGCACTTGTGGCTCTCTAATAGGTGAGTGTCACTTCTCTCTTTGGGCACAATTCACTTCCGAAAGGTTGCAATGTATCATTAATGTATTAAAAAATGTTGTGTTTTTAGGCTGACTACCTGAAATTACTTAGGAGTGTGATGATCCCAAACAGACTTTTCCTCAGTGCGCAGGAGCCCCAAGGAAGCAATTCTTGGTTAAGCACCTGCATTATCTGAGCAGTCCTAATACTTCAAAGGCTTGCATAGAATGCTCAAAATAGGCACCTTGCCAAACAGAAATTGAAACACATATACGTACTAGACTATTTACCTTGCGGAAATTAATTTTCAGCCAGCAGCACCTAGGATTATTTAATATTTATCTTCAGCTGCAGGAAGATGAATCTATTATTTTATTAGTTGATTTTGCTATTTTCCCCAAGTGTTTCAGCCAGTCTTTCCAGTTGATGGTACTTACATCCTCTGTCATGCCCTGCTCTTATTTGACCCTCTGATTTTGTTTTGTTTTAATTGATATTCAAGGCTATATTTTATTTTGTATCTTTTGATTTCCCAAGTTAGTTAGCAAGGAAGAAATAATCAGGTTAGTTCACAGATCCAAGCAAGTCTGAAGGCTGAGAATTGGGCTCCTAGAATCCAATCACTGATTGAGGATATGTTCTGGATTGTAAGTGGGCACCCCATATTCCCAGGCCTCTCCCCATCTCTGTATTCCTTTTACTTCGCTAGATCCTTCCCCTCATCATCTGTCCCTAAGAGGTGTGGAGTCCAGAGCCTCAGCAGCCTCTCTCCTGGAGATTTATGTCATTCTGAAATGTCACCAACTTCTTCTGTTGCTAAGATTCCCTAGGATTGTGGGCTCTGTTGACTGTTTGTGCTTGAGAAATTAAAGTACTAGGAAAGAAATATGTCACTATATCCAATAATAAAATGATGGATAGAGTATCGGGGGATTGGAGTGTATAAAAAGCCACGCTATTGCAAAGCACCTTGTAGATGGGAAGTGTTAAATATCAACCGAGCATCACTGTCTGCAGCGTCAGCACACTTCCCTGTGACCACAGTGAGGGAGATGCTAAAATGTCATTTCATGGACCACATTATGTGCTGCTTACGATGAATATTCTGGCCATGCCTTATTACATTTTTGATAAATTGTAACTTCTTGGGCCCAAATTTTGTTAGCTTATCTCAAGTGCCATTTAAATATCTTAAAAGACTGAATTTGCCCCAAAGATTTAATCATCATTCAGCAGCGGTCGGTAACCATGTGGTACTAATTTAAATTACTGTAGCAATGGACAAGTCTCTATCCAGAAATTAATAAATGCAATTTATAAGGAATGTTAAGTAACAACTAACAATTTAATGCTTTGTGAGTTTCAGCCAAACTGATTAAATAATTAAAGCAGATTTCTAGGGATAAGGAAAGAGATTTTACCATAAAAGAGATAAACAGTTTGGGAATTGTATGCATTCTTTGAGTCATTTAAGATAATTAAATCCAAAACCTATGTTAAAATAACACTAAAGGTCTGGTTTAAATCAGTAGTGGTAATTACTAAGTTAAGAGTAGAACACCGTCCTCAATGTCTGCTCCATTGTTTCAAATAAGACGTTTGGGGACTCTCAGAGCACTGGGTCAATTTGTAGAGCGAGCTATTGGTGGAATAATATTGATCTCAAGGACAAATAAATGTCTTCAATAGAATTTCTTCTTCCTGTGCTATTTCGTGGTTTTTCCAAAGCTTGGCTCGATGTTCAGGCTCTTGGTGCAGCCTCCCAAATGTATCATTGCCTAGCGCATTGCTTTCAGAGTCTTACTTCAATTTTGTAAAAGAGAGAGGAATTTAGAAAGCATCACTGTTTTGCATTAGTATGTGATAAGTGTAGTATCTCCCTTTATTGACTTATTTTAATCCAGTGTTACCACGAATTATTGGTCAGTAATCATGAAGAGTATGTATATGACTTCCTCTTACAAACATTAATAAGGCATGGAAACATTCTGTTTTCAGATAAATTTACAATTTTTTGAAGACAATAAGAACAGATTGTAACCTCTTTGATGGAAATGATCATAAGTTACAAAAATGTATATTGCTTTAAAGATAATTCTAATCAGCTCTCAACAGTAGCTCAAGAAATGCCCATCCATCATGCTTTACATTGAATCTCCAGCCATTGCACCCAAGTGGAGAGACAGTCAGCCACCCGTGCTAGGACCTCCAAAATCAAGTACATGGTGAGAACTACAAGGTAGGACTTAGCGCAGAAACTTGCTTTTGAAGATGCCTTCTGGCTAGTGTAAGTCTCTCTGAACTGGCCATCTGTTTGGGAACAAGACAATACAAATAGAATGTTCTACTATGCAATGGGTTTCAAATGTGCTGCCTTTGAAATTTACCTTATCATCCTCCCTCAGTGTTCAGTTCCCACCAGCTGCCCTGCTTTACCCAGAACTGAAGGACTTCCCAGCATGTGGCTCCTTCAGTGCTAAATTCAGAGCGTCCCAGACTTTCCCTAGTCAATCTCTCCCTGTGTTAACAATTCCTATCTTTTTTTGTTCCTGATTCTCATTATGCTTCCACTCAGTCAGTCCTGAATTTTCCATCTTTTACCACATCCAAATTTCTACCATATTCCATCAAATATTTTGTTCTCTTCTGTTGCGGGAGGTCCTTCCGCTCCTCCTGGTATCTCAGCGGCTATAGGCTGAAGGAGCAAAAGGACCTCCCGCAACACTCTTCCTTCACCTGTGTCTCTGTTATTGCTTTGTCTTAAACAATACTGTGAACTTCCATGAAATATTAAATCAGTATCTAAACTTCACTTCCTCGGTTATTTAAAAAAAAAAACCTACTTATTTGTTTAGTTTTACATGTTGCGTAAAATCCCACTTTCTACAGGCGGAAAAGGCTGCCCGTTATTCAGTGCCTGCCAGGATCTTCAGACATTATTTCTTTCCTCACCGTTTGTTGAATTCCCTTCTCCAGACATCCACAGCGACTTGAAATTTCACAAGAACAGATTACTAGGTCATATTTTCATGCCTTTGTCTACAGTATTTCTTCTTTGGGAGATGATCTTCCTCCAAACCTTGGAACATTTGGTGAGCAACTGATCATTTTTTTAAGGCCCAAGTCAAACATTGCATTCTGTTACGGAGTTCTTGGGATCAGACTTTTCTTTGTACACATACACTGTGCCCAAATACACACATTACAGTAATTTGTTTAGCTGTTGGTCTTCTCTTCTGGATTATATCCTCTTTTATTGATATGAACTTGACATATTAGCATTTATTTTTCTATTTTAGTATTATGTCTAAGCTAAAACAAGCAGCCTAATGTCAGTAGGCTGAATGAGAAGACTCTCTCCGGGAATCATGGACACTATCCTGAGACAGCACACTGATGTTCATGGAGTGCCTCCAGATTTTGGCAGGTTTCTTCTCGTGTTCCCTGGAATAATTCTGAACCAATATGAACCCACTCACAATTTTCTGTTATAGTATCTCTTCATTCCAGAAATACTTTTTCAAAGCACTTTTTATATTTATATATTAACTATGTAAATTTAAAAGGTTTTGTTTTTCTTACTAGGCATGGTGGCACACACCTTTAAAGTCTTTAATCCCAGCACTTGGAAGGCAGAGGCAGGCGGTTCTCTATGAGTTCAAGGCCATCCTGGTTCACAGAGGGAGTTCTAGGACAGCTAGGGCTACACCTAGAAACCCTGTCTTGATAAAAACAAAAAGAAAAAAAGTTTTTCTTATGCTGTATATTATCATCTGACAGTTATCATTAAATTCACTTCTAAAAATCCCCAATCCATTTCCATGGCCCAGCTTATACCATACAATGGAATAACTGGTCTTCTGAAGGTCATGTGCCCTAAAAACTTCTCTTCTAGAAGAATCACTAAGCCGGGCGGTGGTGGCGCACGCCTTTAATCCCAATACTTGGGAGGCAGAGGCAGGCGGATCTCTGTGAGTTCGAGACCAGCCTGGTCTACAAGAGCTAGTTCCAGGACAGGCTCCAAAACCACAGAGAA
>NW_004949120.1:3472345-3478466 GCF_000317375.1 Microtus ochrogaster
GTTCGAGACCAGCCTGGTCTACAAGAGCTAGTTCCAGGACAGGCTCCAAAACCACAGAGAAACCCTGTCTCGAAAAAAAAAAAAAAAAAAAAGAATGGCTACTGCTTATTCCAAGGCAAGTGTGGGGGCCTCACTCCGGTGCCACCTAAAAATGGTATGAGATAGAGGACCCTGGGAAATTTGCAGCCAGTGGTGAGGTATCAGGCAGGTCTTTGGGGGTTCTTTGGGTGGCTTCATTCTCAAAATAAAGGTGCTGAGAAAGCAACAGTCTCACGAACCCTGGGTGACCTCCAACAGTGCGGCAGCAATTGTGTGTCCCTGAAGGAGGTGAAAACTGAGTAAAAAGCAACAGAGACAAGCTGGGCAGAAAGGTAGAGGAACCCAATGCTTGATGTCACTGTGGCATCTCTGGTTAGACTCCAGCTAGAGCCTTTAGTCTTCATCTTGACTTGTAAAGCTGTTGCATGGAGCTGAGCATCTCACATTTGGTACATGCAAATATGCCGTTTAAATCCAAGAGGTCCTGAGCCACTTTCTGTAAAAGTACCATATGGATAAAAGTGCTCAAAGACTTCTCAGAATAAAAAGGACGGCCAAAATGACCTCCAGTTCTAGCACTTTCTCAGGAGATGGGTTGAAGAACGGATCTGTGGATGAGGGTACTGGGCACGGAGTTGTGTGAAGTTCTATAGGAAACTCAAACTCTAAGCCTTCAAAATCATTCATTATATGAGTTAATGGTCTGATTGTGGAGCTGGGGTCATGTTCCAAATTACTTTGCAATAAATAAGGAAGCTAATGACTACCATAGTCCTGAAAATAACAAATCAGTCTACCAGTTACTACGCACGGAACACTGTACTGAGCCCTTCCCAAGGACATTCCTGCATCAGATATATTTTCTGTCCTGAATATTTTCTTTGCAGTCTACTTCACAACATAAATTATTTATACATATGTATACTTATAGAGTTCTTTGTGATTGTGTGGAGGCAGTGAGAGTCATATTTTCTGCTTTTGGCTCAATTTGTCACTTTATCTCTTCGTACCCCACCAAGGTTTTTATCTGGTATACTTTGATTTTTATGGCGATTTTAAGTTCACAGCAAAATTAAGCAGAAAGTAGAAAAATTTGCCATGTCCTCTACCGTAGTGATGCACAAACTATCTGAATCACCATCAGGGAACCTATGTTGAGCCACATTCAGTGTTCCCCGAATCCAGAGTGTGTTCCAGTGTTGCTGGCTTCACTCTGGTGCTGCCCTGTCTATGGTCTGGGCATGTGTCCAGCCTTATTATATTACCAAGAAGAGCATTTTGTTTGTCTTTTTTGTTTTTGTTTGTTTACACTCTACATTGTCAACCCTCTTCTTCCTCAAGCTTTTCTGAGCTGATAAACAAAGCTCAATGTCTTCGCAAGTCTTCGTTTATGCATGTCAAATTTATTCTTTGATCTCCTGGATTCACTTTTATTGCCTCCGTTTTTATAAAACTTCCTTGGGAAAAAAAATATTGCTATTGATCACGAGGCCAAGAGTTCAGTTCTTTGCTCCTGCTAATTGCTTTTTCTGCCCTCCCCCTCAATACCACCACCAGTGATGTCTCCCAAGCCAGGAAGTGGGGGCCAGTACTGGACGTTCCTCTCCCTTCCCTGCTGCCTATATGTTAATTCTAAGAACCTTTTCTGACCTCTCCTAGGCTCTGATTGTCTCCTCTATGTGTTGTATCAAGCTCCTGACTTAATGTCATGCCCGTTGTTCCCTTCAGTGCCTTTCAGTGGTATCCTCCCTTCCTGGTACCCCATATTTGAGGTACTTTAACAGTATGTATCTCTGTCTTGTAGAATAACACCTAAACTTTTCAGATGCTTTGGAGGTGCCACTACTCTCCCTGGATGAGTTCTTCTGTCTGAACTGAAATAGTCTATGTCTGAGCTCCTGTGCTTTCCCGGCTCTGGAGGCTTGCCTAGCCTCGTCTTTCTGTTCTTAGTGCCCTCCCTCTCCTACATAGGTGATGAACTTCTACTGCCCTTGAGGCACACTGAAAATGTTTCCTGCTTGCTCATCAATCTTTTCAAGATGCCTCTACCATGCCACCTTTGTGGAAGCCAGTGTGTCATTTTGTGAGCAAAATTGTGAGGTTTTTAAAAAATACGTGAGTCTACAGTTCATATCAGGGTTTTCTGTATATCATGGATGGCTTAGTCTACAGAACTTAAATTTCTATTGAATAAAACCTATGGTAATTTGGGGACAGTGTAATGGAAGCTCTGATGGGATCAGTTGACAGGGGAAGTGTACTAATTCACCCATCCATGCATGCAACAAATACAGAGAATATATTTATAAAGAAGTAATATTAAGTATGTATTATGCACATATATATATATATATATATATATATGTATGTATGTATACATGCATGCTTGCTCCAGACTTAAGATGGAACATTCTCTTAACCACTGGCTCCTGAGAAGATGGCATTTCCACCATCTACAGAAAAAAGGATTCCACCTGCTGGAATGGCTGTCTTACACTTGTAGGACCTACCATTCTGGTTTAGTGGAAGAACACAGTCTGATATTGAACAAGTGTCACAAGTGGATGAAAGAGATAAGATGATGGCTAGAGATAAAGTAGATTATCTATGCCCCACCCAAAGAAATTTGGCCCTTTCTTTGCGGTGCTGGCAGCACTTCTTTGTTTTAAGACTTATATGAGACTCAGGAGGAACTTGGTACATGGCAGAATTTTCTTGGTCTTACTCCAGTCAGCCCAATGACAGCCCCTCTCTTTGGCTTAACCCTATTCTGTGCGATCAGATTTTCAATATTTTCTCTGGATCTACAAAACTACCCTGGGACTTTTCTCCCTTTCACAAAATAACCTCCTCTGAGGATTTTATGAAGAACTGTTCTTCTTGTATTGAAGAAATCGTACCCTCCAAGTGACGTGCTCTGTTTGCGTTCCTGGAGGAACCAAGGCTCCTGAGTCATAAGATGGCAGACATTTTCTCAGCCATTGGCTCCTGAGGAGACAGCATTTCTATCATCTGCAGAGGGAAGAATTATCCGCCTGCTTGAATCCATCGTATGTGTGTTGGTTGGGTGTTGCGAGGAAATGTACCCCTGACGAGAGCCAAGTTGCCCACAAGCCTCCCTTTATCCACTGGGCCAGTGCCAATCATCATTGCTCTCAGAGGTGATAGCAGGAGTTGTTCCTTGTGAGGAGATGGTGGCATTCTGGCAGGGTCACCCTGGTGTTAAGACGCGTAGCATTTGTCGGGTTTGCCTAGGACTTCTGGAGGTTTAGTTATGAAACTTGTTAATTGAGCTATAAATATAGCTCCAGCCTTTGCCTTCCAGTGAGGCAGTGTGTTAATTTGGGTTTGGCAGGGGGATGATGCAAGCTGCCAATGTTATGTTAGGATTGGTAACGTGCAGTACATTTTAACTCCACTTCCCCATGTGCCACGCTCTCCTCTCTGTTTGTTATCTTTGTGAGAGGAGAGAGCAGGAGAAAAAGCAAGCTCATCAATTGTGGGCATCTTACATTAAGGGTATTTATCTGCGAGCCGACTTTTCACCCTGGAGCTCTCCAAGTTGAAAGTGTTAGGAACATAAATGAGGAAAGCTATGGAGGAGCCACAGTAAAGGGCTTAACCACAGATGAGAGTACGCACAGTTGGGAACAGGCATCGTCTTGCTCTGCCCAAAGAACTCACCTCTGCACTCGGGATATCTTTCCATCATTAAAATGGAAGAAACAATAAGTATGGTTTTTTTCACATATGAGTTACTTATGGGACAGAGTTGCATTCATTTACCTATTTGATGTTGTTTCCTCGTTAACGGATAAACGAGGCAGTGGTTCCTCTCAGTGAGAAAAATATATGAGCATTTTAAGCTTCACATGAGGGCGGATTTGGCTATATACATTGTGCTCATATAAAAGGGCGGTAGAGAAAGCAGCAGCAGTAGATATCAACATGCTATTTTGGATTTTCTTAATAAGTACTGAATAAAAGAATGAATGATCTCAGACTGTCTGGGAGGGAGCAGTCTTTGCAGGTTGAGCAGACAGCGAGGTTTGCTTTTCTTTCCTAACGTATATTGGACTCCTGGACATTGTTTGGCAAAAATAGAGACTCCTGTTTGCTGGTAATAGAGAATTAACTTCAAACTAAGCAGCACGGGATTCTTTTCATCTCTCCTAGGGAACCTAATTTGTGTAGGGGTCTGCGGAAGGAAGGGGCACTGGCTTCTGCAACTCTCTGTAGACAGCACTGATAGCAATCCCTCAGCTATAACAAGTGGAGAAGGTGTTGGCTTAAAGAAAATCTTTGGTTCACTTTTCTTAGCCACGCCTCTCAGCTCTGAGAAGTGCGATTGCCCACTGCTTTTCTGTGTGCTTTTATCTAATTAGATCCCCGTGTCTTTCTGGTTTCCCTTCCGGGTGGAGCTCTCCAAAGGAAGATGCTGTGTCATGAGCGTGTAACGGATTTGAATGAGAATGCTGCCACTTGCGTTATTTGCAAGAGAACTCGAACCCACCTCGGCGACAGGAACTGGTAACTGCCTTTCCTTTAGTCCCTTTGATATTTCGTTTGAAAGGCATTTTCGAACCCATCCAGTAACCTTGCTGCAAACCAGCAATTACAGTCTGACATCTGAATAGAAAGAATGTGGGACAAGCCACAGTTGAACATGGAAACTTTTAAAACAATGTCTCCTTTAATATATTCTTTACTAAAAAACGTTGTGAGGAAATTATTATAGTCTCACTAAATTCTGACATGCTAAAAAAAAAATGGCTGTTCGTTCTTGGAAAATTCGTACTAAGTTGGTGATTGTGATATTGAGAGAACAATAATAATAATAATAATAAAAGCATCCGGCCGCACAGGCGGTCAGCCTCTCCTGTGTTCAACTCCCACCCTCCCACCCCCATTTCTGCATGCACTCATCAGAGCCTGGCAACACTGAGTCCAGCGATTCAGGATGGACAATGAGTGTGTCTCCACACAATGTGATGACTTTGGAGACTGGAGGGTCTGGAATCAAATTGGTAGTATTATTAGTGTCTGAAGCATGGCTGCTCCGGGCAGTTGTGGGTTTTTGTACTTAGGCACCCAGCCGAGTAGGCAAGTGTGGGCTGGAATCTAGCCCCGTTGCTGCTTGCCAAGCTGTGTGCCCTGGACTGGGGCTGCATTGGCCGGAGGAAAGGGCCTTTCTGCCGCTCGTCTGCCAGGGTGGAATGCCGTTTTGTACCTTGTACAAAGATGCACTGTGTTCTCGAGGTGGCCTTGGCTGAAAATAACTATGGGGGTGATGGTGTCTTCCTTCATCACTACTGTGGAACACCCCTGGGTCCACCAACCCATTTGTTCACCTCCACTGGTGGGGAGAGGAATGAGCCTCCTGAGGTTGGGATATCGTAATAGAAACCAAGTGGTGGTAGCTGCTTTCTGCTATCTCTCTTTCAAAAGCCAGATGTCCACAGGGAGTACATCTTTGGGTTGATATGGAAGGTACAGAGGGAGAGCAGAGAGGCCTAACCCAACTGTAGAAATGAATCTAATCCCAGCGATCTCTGCTCATCTTTCCTAGCCCTGCTTTCTTCAATAAGAATGGTAGAATTTGCCTTCAATGTGTTCACTCCCTTTGTTCTAAGCTCGGTAAGAATTCAGGAAAGAGGTGCTATTTATTGCCCCCAAATAGGATCTGAGAGACCATATAATTCTACATTTTCCTCCACATCCACACTTAGAGCAGAATTACTTTTCTCTAGCAGGAGTCATTGGTCAGATCCAGTTCATATCATATTTGTTTGTTTTTTTTTTATTGAGAAAAGGAAGAAAAAAAACCAAGTTTCCGCCTCCTCCCAGCCTCCCATTTCCCGCCCCCTCCTTCCACCCTTTTCCCCCTCCTCCCACCCTTCTCCCCCTCCCCGCACTCCTCTCCCCCTCCCTCTCCAGTCCAAAGAGCAGTCAGGTGCCCTGCCCTGTGGTAAGTCTTAGGTCCTCCCCCCCTCCGTCCATATTTAGGAAGGTGAACATCCAAACTGGCTAGGCTCCCACAAAGCCAGCACATTAAGTAGGATCAAAACCCCTTGCCATTGTC
>NW_004949120.1:3479141-3480864 GCF_000317375.1 Microtus ochrogaster
GAAAAACATATAGTTATCCTCTTGGCTATGGGAAGTAGACAAAATTGCCGGGGAGAAAATTGGGATCTTGGGGGTGGGGTGGGATGGGGGTAAGGGGAGATGGGGAGAGAAAAGTTAGAAGGGAAGGAGGGGGGAACTTGGGGAAAAAGGAACATATTTGTTTGTTTTATATCCTGTCTTTTGAAAATAACTGTGCAGATATTTTATGAGAAGTTGCGTGTGCACACCAAGAACTTGGATCTTTCTTTTAAAAACTATAGTTGTAAGATTACATTTCACAGTGACTATGTCTTATTACACAGAGCCATCAGCTGTGGCTTTGGTTATTTTCCATGATTTTTTCCTCTGTCCCTTCCAGTCTCTGTTAGCTCCTTAGGTAAGTAAGACACAATGTCAGCCACCATCTGTCATTGGTCTTCCTGTGTTTTTGTGGAAGTAAGTGGATGTCCCTTTATGCTAATTGGGAAGGCTCCATTTATTAAAAAAAAAGTAAAATCACAAGAAAGAGTGCATATCTCCACAGAATGATAGATTCTATCCATTTTTATTTATGATTACCATTATATCTAAAATGTAAGTATTTTTACTCTTATTAATTCTTTTAGGATTTTGTAGAATGAGGTTTGATCATATCCATTCCTAAAGTCTACCCAGATCTGCCCCTATTCTCTATATCCCCAAAAATAATTAGTAACCCATAGACTACAATTTGTGATGTCCATATATTCTGGGAATGGGACCTTCCATGGGCTTGTGGTTCACCTCCCAAGAGCCAAACCCCTGAAGAATACTATCTCTCTCTTCCCAGAAGCTATCAGCTGTCCATAGCTTCTCAGCTACGATGGGAGCTCATGAACCCATCCCCACTGCATGCTAGAATCTTGACCGACTTGAACATGTGAAGGCACCCATGTGTGCTATGATCCCGTGAATCCAACAGTCATATCATGTCTGGAAAGGTTTGTTTTGTTCCTGACCTCCCTGACATCTTTTCTCACAATGTTTGTACCCCATGTTCTGTGGGGATCACTGAGCCTTGGGGCAGGTGACACAGGTGTCCTCGTCATCACTGAGCACACGCCTCATCACCTTCTCTGTTCTTTAACCGTTTGGGAGTTCCTAAACTTCTCCAGTGAGATCTGAGAGCTGCACTAAGCTAAAAGTAGAGAGATAGGAATTTAGAGGGCAATTTGTTACTATGTCCATTTAGCAAAAAGAACAGTAATAGGCTCATCTCTAGGGACTAGGAGCTCCCCGGCCCTGAGTTCTTGGCCAGCTTGCAGTATCAGACATGCGTTTCCTCTTATGGAATAGTCCTTATATGTAACCCGAAAGCCGTTAGTTAAGCCTATAATGTTCTTACTCCTAGATCACTCATGGGCATATCTTGAAGGTGGGCCATTGTTACAGTTCACAGCTGAGTTGGACAGTCATTGATAGTCTTCCCCACCCCTGTAGCCTGCACAACACCTTCCTACTACCGTGAGAGCTATCCAGCAGGAAGGAAACTGTCTTCTCAGTACCAGCTGGCTTAGTCTTCAATATTAGTGTCTTGCTACTGCATGAACTGGCTTTGTGGGAGCCTAGCCTGTTTGGATGCTCACCTTCCTGGACCTGGATGGAGGGAGGAGGACCTTGGACTTCCCACAGGGCAGGGAATACGGACTGCTCTTCAGACTCCAGAGGGAGGGGGAATGGAGTGGGGGGAGGGGGAGAGGAGTTG